>NW_022991587.1:0-60000 GCF_902827175.1 Gymnodraco acuticeps
CTCATCACTCCTCATTATCCTCCTCATCACTCCTCATTATTCCTCATCACTCCTCATCACTCCTCATTATTCCTCATCACTCCTCATTATTCCTCATCACTCCTCATTACTCATCATTACTCCTCATTACCTACTCCTCATCACTCCCCATTACTCCTCATTATTCCTCATCACTCCTCATCACTCCTCATTATTCCTCATTACTCCTCATTATTCTTCATTACTTACTCCCATTATCCATATTCATCACATTAGGGGCTTCATTACTCCTCATTATTCCTCATTACTCCTCATCACTCCTCATCACTCCTCATCACTCCTCATTACTCCTCGCAGACTCATTAAAGATCCAGCTAAGGCCAAAGTTCACAAAGCAGAGATCCAAAAGCTCATCGATGGAGGGTGTGTGACTAAGCTTTCTACAGAAGAAGTGGATGAGTCCCACGAATCCTGGTTCATTCCCCATCACCTCGTCCATCACAATGGCAAGGATCCTCTAGTCTTCGAATGTTCCTTTACTTACCGTGGTCTCTCACTTAATGAGCAACTCCTTCCTAGTCCAACACTTGGACCATCCCTTCTCGACGTACTCCTGCGGTTCCGGCAGTATGCTGTCGCCATCAGTGGGGACATCCGAGCAATGTTCCATCAGGTTCGTCTCCTGCCTGAGGACCGGCCACTGCTGAGGTTTGTCTGGAGAAACCTGCAAAGGGAGGAGAAAACTGACGTGTACCAATGGCAGGTTTTGCCATTCGGCACAACAAGCAGCCCCTGCTGCGCAACGTTTGCGCTGCAAAAGCATGTCAAAGACCATGCAAATGGAAATGAGGACATACTGCAGTCAGTGGAGCAGTCGTTCTACGTGGACAATTGTCTTCAGAGCCTTTCAACACCTGAGTCTGCCAAGCTCCTTGTGGACAAGATGCGTCAATGTCTAGCCTTAGGGGGTTTTGAGATACGGCAGTGGGCAAGCAATATCACTGCTGTCGTCTACCATCTACCATCCACTGCCAGGTCAGAGAGTACAGAGCTATGGCTGGCAGTGAAGAGCGCTGACCCTCAAGAGCCAGCTCTGGGCTTGATGTGGCACTGTCCGACTGATCGACTTGGTTACCGGTCAAGGCCAATGGAGAGCGCGACTCCCACTATGCGCCACATATATAAGGTGCTTGCCTGGCAATATGACCCTCTCGGAGCCATTATTCCTTACACTACGAGGGCCAAAGTGCTTGTTCAGAAGTTGTGGGTGAAGAAGAGGAGCTGGGACGACCCAAACCTTCCTCTTGATATTGTTCAGGCTTGGACCAGCTGGGAGAGGGAACTCCCCAGGCTGGCGGACATCACCCTGCCACGAACCTACACGCCACTGGAGGCTGCAACTGAAGCCACCGACTACACTCTGCACGTCTTCTGTGACGCCTCCGAACAGGCATATGGTTCTGTAGCTTACCTCACAACGAAGGTTGGTGACAAAGTCCATGTGTCATTTATCATGGCAAGGTCTAGGGTAGCGCCGAAGCGCCAGCAGTCAATGCCAAGGTTGGAACTCTGTGCAGCGTTGACAGGAGCTCAGCTATCCTCTCTCCTCCATCGAGAGCTCACCTTAAACATCACCCAGACCTATCTTTGGACTGATTCCACCACGGTCCTGACTTGGCTGACGTCAGAGTCATGTAGGTTCAAAGTCTTCGTGGGAACCAGGGTATCTGTTATCCAGGAATTGACAGCCGAGCACACCTGGCGGTATGTTGACACAGCCAATAATCCAGCCGATGACCTCACCCGTGGCAAGACAGTAGCTGAGCTGGCGGTGCCAAATCGGTGGATTCAAGGTCCAAGATTCCTACGTGGCCTGTCTGACCAATGGCCGTCGCTTCCTGCCCCCACAGAGCCCGAAGATACTGACGAGCACAAACGAGCTACCTTCTGCGGCCTAACACGAACCAGTTCAGTACCTCCAACACCAGATGTCACACAGTTTGACACATGGACAGACTTGGTCGAGGCCACCAAGCAGTTACTTCACGGGGCGGCAACTGACCTTTCCTTGCCTCAGTCTGACCTGCGTGACGCTGAAAGCCTCCTGTTGCAGCGCAGCCAAGCAGAATGCTTCCAAGAGGAGATTGAGTGTCTTAAGGCTGGAAAACCAGTAAAACCTGGCAGTAAGCTCAGTATGCTTTCACCGGAGATTGATCCTGCAATGGGTCTGATCTGCGTCGGTGGAAGATTTCGCCACCTGGAGACTTCCTGTGATATGGAAATTCACCCCATTGTTCTCGATCCCAGTCATGTAGTCACAAAACTCCTCATTAAGGACATGTACGAGCGCTTGCTCCATCCAGGGCCCGACATGGTCTTTGCTGAGACTAGGCGCCAGTACTGGGTCCTGCATGGAAGACAGGCCGTCAAGCATCATCAGAGGACTTGCACTGGATGCAGGAATTGGAAAGGGAAGCCAGTGATACCGATTATGGCCGACTTGCCTTCTGCCCGTCTGCGGCTCCTCAAGCCTCCATTCTTCTCTACTGGGGTCGACTGTTTTGGGCCGTATACTGTTAAGGTAGGGCGGCACAGTGAAAAACGGTGGGGAGTCATCTTTAAATGTCACACCACTCGCTGTGTCCACCTAGATCTGCTTAATAGCATCAATGCAGATGCTTTCCTCTTGGCCTTGAGGCGATTCATCGCACCCCCTTCGAGATTCTCTCAGATCAGGGGACAAACTTCCGGGGAGCGGCTAGGGAGCTTGAGGAGGCGTTTGCTGGAATGATGCCCCAACTGCAAGAGGAACTTGCCAAGAAACAGATCAAGTTTCGCTTTAACCCTCCAGCATCTCCCCACTTTGGTGGTGCGTGGGAGCGCGAGATACAATCAGTCAAGAAGGCTCTACAAGTGGTGATCGGCACTCAGTCTCTCCAGGGAGAAGTCCTCCTTACCTTGTTAGTTGAGGTGGAAGGTATCTTAAATGCCAAACCCTTAGGCTATGTGTCATCAGACCTCGCAGATCCAGATCCTGTGACGCCAAGCATGTTGCTGATGGGGCGGCGGGATGCCTCCCTTCAACAAGTATCATACGCTACAGACACCCTCAGCAAGAGGCGGTGGCATCATTGTCAAATGATGGTTGACCACTTCTGGGTGCAGTTAATCAGAAGCTACTTGCCATCCCTTCAAGTCCGCCAGAAGTGGCGGCAGCACACTGATGGTCTTCTTCAAGGTACTGTCGTGATGATAGTTGATCCTCAGCTTCCACGTGCCCACTGGCCAGTGGGGAAGGTCGTCAAGCTGAAGGCCAGTGCTGATGGATGCATCCGGTCGGCTGAGGTTCAAGTCGGGGACAGGACGTACCTGCGACCCATGGCACGCCTTGTGCAGCTACCCGCTTTATCGGACGACGATGCTGATCCAGGGACTTCCGCTACACCTTAGGGAATTTATTCTGTTTTACATAATAGCTATGCTACTCTGGGGGCGGCTGTTGTAAATTCTCCTTGTTTTCTTTAGTCTGCGTTGTATCGTTTGTGTTTTTTGGTCGGGCACATTTGGGGACAGCTGGAGTGGGCAGCTGCGGGTCCTCGAGGGGTTTGTTTACCATGTGCGTGAGTGAAGAAGAAATGATGCAATCATTCTACATGCATTCATGATTCAATACTGCTATAGCTGTAGTAAGAAGCATTCAAGCTAATTCAAGTCCAAAGACTGTATTCCTTGTTTCTGTGTGAACTCTCTAAACGGAGTGCTGTTTCTGGATGAAGCGGCTCCGGCGCAAACATCGCACAACATAAGATTCCCCAATAAGCTTATACTAATGCAATGAGTACAACTTTGTACTGAGCCATACCATAGACTGTATATATACACATCAGCGTTGCGAGCTCATTTCCATTGGTTTCAATGGAGACGTGCACTGCAGCAGCGCGCACCGCTCGTCATGTGACGAGGAACAACCAATCACAACCGAGAAACATCTCAACTTCCGTAAACACAAGTATGGAAGATAAGTTCATTTCACAGCGGGTGGATCGTAACTAGTGATGGTGAGATGAAGCCTTATGAAGCTTTGAAGCTTTCCAGCCAATTGGTTGGCAAAAGGCTTCATCTCATGAGGCTTCATCATGGGCTTCATTTGAACACAAACCCCCCTGTTGGTCAAAGTGTGTACAACAGGCAGATTGGACATCTCAACAGTGTGCTCTATCTCATACCGAGTTCCCATTGAGTAAAGCCTTAGAATAACTCTAAACAACGAACATTACATCATATTTTCATGTTAACACTATTGTTTTTATTCCAGTTGAATGATTGTGATTGAAAAGCCTAAGGAGGCTGGTAAACATTGCAAAGAGGGATTTGTATTCTTTAATAATATTCGTAAACGTAACCATGTTGTAGCCGGAGAAAGGCTAAACCATATCAAAGAATACATTTATTAACTACATCATCTCATTTAGCTGTAGCTTTTATAAACAACAAAAAATACATATTGTTCAGTCATTGAACCAGGATCCCTGTGGTCAGGAGTCAACTGCTTTCCAGCTGAGCCACAGCACGCACACTAAAGCTCCCTGAAAACACTGGAACATATTTATTCCTGTATTTATTCATGTTTTTATTGATGTTTTTATTCCTACATTTATTTATGCTTGTATCTATTTATACTTATGACATGTTCCGACCTCTATATAAGTGAGGGTCTGAGCTCTCTTGATTCCATCGTGTCACCGGGCCCGGGTACAGGAGGGGTAATATTGTTCTTATTATACATCCATGGGTATTATGAGCGTTGTGGTTCAACCGATCTGAATGGCTTCCTGAAGCAGTCACGTGGTATCGACAGGCAGCGAGGCTTCGTTTGTCATCGATGACGTCACTGGCCCAAAACGATACAAGCCTCGATACAGGCTTCACAAAAAGCTTCGGGGATTACTCGACACACGCTTCGAAGCCTCGGCGCAATACGTAACATCACTAATCGTAACCCTTACTTTAAGATCTGTCCGGCATGACCCCCATATTGATGGTATGTGCACCGCTGCTTGATTGATTGATTGATTGATTGATTGATTGATTGATTGAAAAGTTTATTAACAGCTTGTATATTGGGTACAGTACAGTACAGCTCAAAACATACAATTGTTAAGGGGATGCAGACCAGAGAAAGACTTTCGTCTTGTTTACATCAGGGTCCCCCATTTCCAATTCATCATGTCATTTAAGACATATAAGATATATTTGACATACAGATGGCTTATTTACAATTTACATACAGGTGGTTTTTTACATACAGATTGCTTATTTACAATTTTCATTTTAGATTTCGTTCTAATACATCCTAACCGGACATTTAAGACATACCAAGTCTACAGATATACAGTTAGTAACAGAGTCTAAAATGCGAGTATATACATAGATGGGGGGGGGGGGAAGCTGTCCATTGAACGACAGGTTGAGATTTGTACCATTACCGGGGCCAGTTTTGCAATGCTCTCCCCCGAAGGTGCTCTTTAAGAGAGGTTTTGAAGGTAAGTATAGTTTTACTTTCCTTTACAGTTGTGGGAAGAGCGTTCCACCTTGATGTGGCATAATTGCGAAACGTGTATTCCCCCTTTTTTGTGCCAAATCTGGGTTTCACATGATTTGTGGAGCTCCCTCTGGTGTTATGATCATGGTATTCCTTGACCTTTGGGAAGAATTTTGACATGTACATGGGTACCATAGAGGTGTAGTGGATCTTGTAGACCAGGCCCATTGCAAGTAGCTGTACTCTGTCGTCTACTCTAAGCCATCCTAGGTTGTCAAAGTGGGCAGAGGTGAGGTGGGTTCTAGATGAAAGGTCAAGCAGTAGTCTGACCAGTTTATTTTGCGATGTTTGAAGTTTTATTTTTAGCGCCTTGGAGGTGCTATGGTACCATGATGTGCAAGCATAGTCATAGTACCCTTGAATGAGTGCTCCTGCCAGAGTTTTCAGGGTGTTTTTGTTTACCAGAGAGGAGATCCGGTATAGGAATCTAGTTCTTTGATTGACTTTTTTTATTACATTGGATGCCATTTTGTCACAGGAGAGGTTTGCCTCAAGAATAGATCCTAGGTATGTAATTTCCTTCTTACTTGTGACAATAATGTCGCCCACTGCAACTGAGAAGTCGTCGGATTTGCTGAGATTATGTTTCGAACCGAAGAGAATGGACTCTGTTTTACCCAGGTGTAATGATAATTTATTATCGGCGAGCCAGGTGCAGATTCTGCCGAGCTCGGAGCTGAGGGTTTTTTTCAACCTGCAACCTGTTCCTGTCAGAGACCAGCAGGGCTGAGTCGTCCGCGAACAGGAACAAGTTGCAGTCACATGCTGATGACATGTCATTTACATAAATTAGGAACAGTAATGGACCTAATATGCTTCCTTGTGGAACACCACAGCTCACTGGGAGGGGGGGGGACAGAGTACCGTTTACCTCCACCATCTGTTCTCTCCCCTCCAGGTAGGATTGCATCCAGCTCACCGATAGTTTATCAAAACCAATTGCTTTTAGCTTGTCAATCAGAATGGGGTGATTGACAGTGTCGAAAGCCTTTTGTAGGTCCAGCATCACCATGCCGCAGTACTTGCCCTCGTCCACCTCTTGTTTGATGTGGTCGCTCAAATAAAGAAGGCATGTGTCAGTGGAGTGGGATGTTCTAAAGCCAGATTGAAATTCATAGATTAGTTTATTTTCCGCGAGGTACTTTTCGACCTGTTCATATACTATTTTTTCCATGACTTTCGAGATGGAGGTAAGTATAGAAACAGGGCGGTAGTTGCCTGGGTCCAATTTGCTGCCCTTTTTGTGCAGGGGGGTTACTCTTGCAATTTTGAAGTCTTTGGGTACTTTCCCCTGTTTTATGGAGAGGTTAATTATGTGAGCTATGACTGGTGAGATGGCGGTTGCTGTGTCTCTGAGGAATTTGGAGGGGATATTGTCATGGCCAGTGGCCTTGTTAGGTTGGAGGGCGCTCAGTTTAATGAGTACCTCTGCTGTTGTTACCCTTGCTAGACTGAAATCATCTTTGCGTACCCCTAGGTTTTTGTAGTAGGTCATGATGTGATCTACTCCAAAAAGCCCTGAGTGGGAGGGTAATTTATTTACAAGAGTTGTGGCTATGTTTGTGAAAAAAATGTTCAAGTACTTGGCCACATCCAGTTTGTCTGTGATGAGCCTGTTATCTGTCTTTATGTTTAAGTTAGAAAATCTCGTTTTGAGTTTTTTACTGCAGCCAAGCTGGTTATTGAGTAATTTCCAAAGTTCACGGGGTTTATTTTTGCTAACATGTAACACAATCATTAATATCCTCCACTTTCCAGTATCAAGTGTCACTTTCCGGGACACACCCCCACACACAATATTGTGTCTCTGTTTTGATCTGTGTGTATTTACGGTATTTACATGAACACTGAGCGGATCAAAGCAGATACATATACACCGTTTTTTAGGGAAAACACTGCGGTCCCACAGACACTATTGTATCTTTAACAATCAACACCTTAAATGGGTAAAGATGGTCGCTTAACGTAGCCTACTACCGTACAACCTGCCTCAGCGCCCCTAAAAGTCGGCACAAGAGTAGACATGCAGAGCCGGACCGACGCAGTAAAGTTCTACACCGCCTGACAGCAGACATGACACAATAATTTAAAACAAGACGTACCGCAAACATGCCGCAAGCTCACCTATCGGCTATGACTCCCCCTCCCCACTGAGCTCGGTTTAATGTGCATAACTTTGGGCAAGGTTCATAGTTTTAAATATTGTAAAGTGTAGAGCCGATGAATGGGAGGCGGCGTGTTGAGTATGACACTCCACACTTTATTTTCCATTAGTTTACAGAAAGGTAGGAACAACTTCATCACATGCTACTCAAGCTAGAATGATAACAAACCACAGGTGCGCTACCTAACAGGTCCGTGGCGCAACACACTCTCTATAACACAGTGAATTATGTCCCGTAATGTTCCACCACAAAAGCAAGCAACTGCCGGACTTACGTTCTACAAATACTCACACTAAAAACACGCTAAACACAAGTCAATCAATATCAACTCACCTTATGATTTGCATGGCTTTATCCTAGCTAACACCAGTGAGCGAATGCTAATGTTTACAAATTGACAGCTGTATTTACGTTGCTCGTTGTAACGGCAAATGTGAACTCAGCTTTTTGCAGACAATGCGTCTTGTGGTAACCTGTAACTATGACGAACACTTGATGACATTAAATAACTTTAAATAACTTTGACCTTGTAGAGATCTCCTCGGAACAGAACCAGCTTACTCCTCTGATGCGGGAAGAACATATGGTGGACCCCCCCCCTCTTTGTTCAAAAAAGAAAAGCTTCAACATTTTCAAATAAAGATTTTTTGCAATTGTTTCTGCTTTTCATCTTGTCCATTAAAGTGCCATATTGTTGAAGTTGTGGTGACACGTTATTGGACATAATTCACCTCTCGTATTGTGTTGCCACACAGACCCTTTAGTGGGAACACCTGTAGCGTTAGCTTCCATTCCTGCGAGCTCGTCAAGCAGAGCAGTTCATGTGATAACCTCTCTGTTATTAATGGCTAATAAAGATTGGAACTCTGTTCTTAATACACCGCCTCCAACTCCCTTTTCCTGGCACTACAAAGTTCAATTACGAAACTATTAAAAGTAGGGTTTTGAGTCCGACCATTTTGATTTGTGAATACAATATTTGTCAATGGGTTAGGGTTAGAAGCAGCTGAGGAATTAGCTGCTGACGCATGTGCTCAGTGGGCGGAGTTACAGAGATAAACATCACTTGGTTCTTATTTCTTAACATGATTGAGACTTATAGAACGTACAGCCCTCAAGATCAAAATAGTTCTACATGATTGATTCTTGTTTCGATGAGAAACATGAATCAATTATGTCTCATATATTAACTTCATATTTGCAAATTGAACAACCCCACTTTCCCCTTTTTTTCAGTGTACAGAGCTTTATTTGGATGGTTTTAACGTGAGTCAAGAAGCGGATCCCTGTTGACGTGGCACAGTTTTAGATATCCCACAAGAATGGGCCACGACAATGTGTATTTAATCACTATATAACATGATATAATGTGTATTTAATCACTATATAACATGATATAATGTGTATTTAATCACTATCTAACATGATATAATGTGTATTTTAATCACTATCTAACATGCTATAAATGTGTATTTAACTCACCTATAATGTGTATTTAATCACTATATAACTGATATAATGTGTATTTTAATCACTAGCTATACATGCTATAAAGTAGTGTATTTAATCCACTATTAGTCACATGATATAATGTGATATTTAATCACTATCTAACATGATATAATGTGTAATTTAATCACTATCTAAACATGATCTATCAATTGTATTTAATCACTTATAACATGATAGTATAATGTGTATTTAATCACTATATAACCTGATATAATGTGTATTTAATCACTATATACACCATGATATAATGTGTATTTAATTCACTATATAACATGTATATAACTGTCGTATTAATCACTATATAACATGATATAATGTGTATTTAATCACTATATAACATGATATAATGTGTATTTAATCACTATATAACATGATATAAGTGTATTTAATCACGATATAACATGCTATAATTGTATTTAATCACTATATCTAACATGATATTAATGTGTATTTAATCACTATTAACATGATATATGTGTATTAATCACTATATAACATGATATATGTGATTTAATCACTATAACATGATATAATGTGTATTAATCACTATCTAACATGATATAATGGTATTTAATCACTATCTATAACATGATATATGTGTATTTAATCACTATATAACATGATAAATGTATTTAATCACTATAACATGATATAATGTGTATTTAATCACTATAACATGATATAATGTGTATTTAATCACTATATAACATGATATATTGTGTATTTAATCACTATAACATGATATAATGTGTATTAATCACTATAACATGATATATGTTATTTAATCACTATATAACATGAGATAATGTGTATTTAATCACTATATAACATGATATAAGTGTATTAATCACTATATAACATGATATAATGTGTAATTTAAACACTAATCTAACATGATATAATGTGTATTTAATCACTATAGTAACATGAATAATGTGTATTTAATCACTATATAAACATGCTATAATGTGTATTTAATCACTATCTAACATGATAATGTGATTTAATCACTATCTAACATGATATAAGTGTATTTAATCAACTATATAACATGATATAATGTGTATTTAATCACTATCTAACATGATATAATGTGTATTTAATCATATATAACATGATATAATGTGTATTTAATCACTATATAACATGATATAATGTGTATTTAATCACATCTAACATGATATAATGTGTGTTTAATCACTTATAACATGATATAATGTGTATTTAATCACTATATAACATGATATAATGTGTATTTAATCACTATCTAAACATGCTATAATGTGTATTTAATCACTAATCTAACATGGATATAATGTGTATTTAATCACTATCAACATGCTATAATTGGTATTTAATCACTATATAACATGATATAATGTGTATTTAATCACTATCTAACATGATATAATGTGTATTTAATCACTATCTACATGCTTATAATGTGTATTTAATCACTATCTAAACATGATATAATGTGTATTTAATCACTATATAACATGATATAATGTGTTATTTAATCACTATATAACATGATATAATGTGTATTTAATCACTATCTAACATGATATAAATGTGTATTTAATCACTATCTAACATGCTATCTGTCTTAATCACTATACATGATATAATGTGTATTTAATCACTATATAACATGATATAATTGTATTTAAATCACTATATAACATGATATAATGTGTATTTAATCACTATATAACATGATAATAATGTGTATTTAATCACTATCTAACATGCTATAATGTGTATTTAATCACTATCAACATGATATAATGTGTATTTAATCACTATCTAACATGATATAATGTGTATTTAATCACTATATAACTGAATAATGTGTATTTAATCACTATCTAACATGATATAATGGTATTTAATCACTATCTAACATGATATAATGTGTATTTAATCACTATAACATGCTATAATGTGTATTAATCACTATATAACATGATATAAGTGTATTTAATCACTATATACATGAAATGTGTATTTAATCACTATCTAACATGATATAATGTGTATTTAATCACTATCTAACATGATAATGTGTATTTAATCACTATATAACATGATATAATGTGTATTTAATCACTATAACATGATATAATGTGTATTTAATCACTATAAACATGCGATAATGTGTATTTATCACTATATAACATGATATAATGTGTATTTAATACTATCTAACATGATATAATGTGTATTAATCACTATCTAACATGATATAATGTGTATTTATCACTATCTAAAAGCTATAATGTGTATTTAATCACTATATAACATGATATAATGTGTATTTAATCACTATATAACATGATATAATGTGTATTTAATCACTATATAACATATATAATGTGTATTTAATCACTATCTAAACATGATATAATGTGTATTTAATCACTATCTAACAGATATAATGTGTATTTAATCACTATCTAACATGCTATAATGTGTATTTAATCACTATTAACATGATATAATGTGTATTTAATCACTATCTAACATGATATAATGTGTATTTAATCACTATCTAACATGATATAATGTGTATTAATCACTATATAACATGATATAATGTGTATTTAATCACTATATAACATGATAAATGGTATTTAATCACTATATAACATGATATAATGTGTATTTAATCACTATCTAAAAATATAATGTGTATTTAATCACTATATAACATGATATAATGTGTATTTAATCACTATATAACATGATATAATGTGTATTTAATCACTATATAACATGATATAATGTGTATTTAATCACTATATAACATGATATAATGTGTATTTAATCACTATAAACATGATATAATGTGTATTTAATCACTATCTAACATGATATAATGTGTATTTAATCACTATAACATGATATAATGTGTATTTATCACTATCTAACATATAATGTGTATTTAATCACTATCAACATGATAATGTGATTTAATCACTATAAACATGATATAATGTGTATTTAATCACTATAACATGATATAATGTGTATTTAATCACTATCTAACATGATATAATGTGTATTTAATCATATAACTGATATAATGTGTATTTAATCACTATCTAACATGATATAATGTGTATTTATCACTATAACATGATATAATGTGTATTTAATCACTATCTAACATGATATAATGTGTATTTAATCACTATATAACATGATATAATGTGTATTTAATCACTATCTAACATGATATAATGTGTATTTAATCACTATATAACATGCTATAATGTGTATTTAATCACTATCTAACATGCTATAATGTGTATTTAATCACTATATAACATGATATAATGTGTATTTAATCACTATCTAAACATGATAATGTGTATTTAATCACTATATAACATGCTATAATGTGTATTTAATCACTATATAACATGATATAATGTGTATTTAATCACTATCTAACATGATATTAATGTGTATTAATCACTATCTAACATGATAATGTGTATTTAATCACTATATAACATGATATAATGTGTATTTAATCACTATTAACATGATATAATGTGTATTTATCACTATAAACATGATATAATGTGTATTTAATCACTATCTAACATGATATAATGTGTATTTAATACTATATAACATGATATAAGGTATTTAATCACTATATAACATGATATAATGTGTATTTAATCACTATATAACATGATATAATGTGTATTTAATCACTATCTAACATGATATAATGTGTATTTAATCACTATATAACATGCTATAATGTGTATTTATCACTATAACATGATATAAGTGTATTTAATCACTATTAACATGATATAATGTGTATTTAATCACTAATCTAACATGATATAATGTGTATTTAATCACTTCTAAACATGATATAATGTGTATTTAATCACTATCTAACATGATATAATGTGTATTTAATCACTATATAACATGATATAATGTGTATTTAATCACTATAATGTGTATTTAATCACTATCTAACATGATATAATGTGTATTTAATCACTATCTAACATGATATAATGTGTATTTAATCACTATATAACATGATATAATGTGTATTTAATCACTATATAACATGATATAATGTGTATTTAATCACTATATAACATGATATAATGTGTATTAATCACTATCTAAAACATGATATAATGTGTATTTATCACTATAACATGATATAATGTGTGTATTTAATCACTATCTAACATGCTATAATGTGTATTTAATCACTATCTAACATGCTATAATGTGTATTTAATCACTATATAACATGATATATGTGTATTTAACACTATATAAATGATGATATGTGTATTTAATCAACTATATAAACATGATAAATGTGTATTTAATCACTATCTAACATGATCTAATGTGTATTTAATCACTATATAACATGCTATAATGTGTAATCACTATCTAACATGATATAATGTGTATTAATCACTATAAACATGATATAATGTGTATTTAATCACTATCTAACATGATATAATGTGTATTTAATCACTATCTAACATGATATAATGTGTATTTAATCACTATCTAACATGATATAATGTGTATTTAATCACTATCAAACATGATATAATGTGTATTTAATCACTATATAACATGATATAATGTGTATTTAATCACTATCTAACATGATATAATGTGTATTTAATCACTATCTAACATGATATAATGTGTATTTAATCACTATCTAACATGATATAATGTGTATTTAATCACTATATAACATGATATAATGTGTATTTAATCACTATAAACATGATATAATGTGTATTTAATCACTATCTAACATGATATAATGTGTATTTAATCACTATAACATGCTATAATGGTATTTAATCACTATCTAACATGATATAATGTGTATTTAATCACTATATAACATGATATAATGTGTATTTAATCACTATAACATGATATAATGTGTATTTAATCACTATAACATGATATAATGTGTATTTATCATCTATATAACATGATATAAATGTGTATTTAATCACTATCGAACATGATATAATGTGTATTTAATCACTATATAACATGATATAATGTGTATTTAATCACTATCAACATGATATATGTGTATTTAATCACTATATAACATGATATATGTGTATTTAATCACTATCTAACATGATATAATGTGTATTTAATCACTATCTAACATGATATAATGTGTATTAATCACTATATAACATGATATAATGTGTATTTAATCCACTATTAACATGATATAATGTGTATTTAATCACTATAACATGATATAATGTGTATTTAATACTCTATAACATGATATAATGTGTATTTAATCACATCTAACATGATATAATGTGTATTTAATCGAATAACATGATATATGTGTATTTAATCACTATCTAACATGATATAAGTGTATTTAATCACTATTAACATGATATAATGTGTATTTAATCAACTATAACATGATATAATGTGTATTTAATCACTATATAACATGATATAATGTGTATTTAATCACTATATAACATGATATAATGTGTATTTAATCACTATCTAACATGCTATAATGTGTATTTAATCACTATCTAACATGCTATAATGTGTATTTAATCACTATATAACATGATATAATGTGTATTTAATCACTATCTAACATGATATAATGTGTATTTAATCACTATCAAACATGATATAATGTGTTTTATCACTATCTAACATGATATAATGTGTATTAATCACTATCTAACATGATATATGTGTATTTAATCACTATCTAACATGATATAATGTGTATTTAATCACTATCAAACATGATATAATGTGTATTTAATCACTATATAACATGATATAATGTGTATTTAATCACTATCAAACATGATATAATGTGTATTTAATCACTATATAACATGATATAATGTGTATTTAATCACTATATAACATGATATAATGGTGTATTTAATCACTATATAACATGATATAAGTGTATTTAATCACTATCTAACATGATATAATGTGTATTTAATCACTATCTAACATGATATAATGTGTATTTAATCACTATATAACATGATATAATGTGTATTAATCACTATATAACATGATATAATGTGTATTTAATCACTATATCAACATGATATAATGTGTATTTAATCACATCTAACATGTGATAAGTGTATTTAATCACTATCAACATGATATAATGTGTATTTAATCACTATCTAACATGCTATAATGTGTATTTAATCACTATCTAACATGATATAAGTGTATTTAATAACTATAACATGATATAATGTGTATTTAATCACTATCAAACATGATATAATGTGTATTTAATCACTATCTAACATGATATAATGTGTATTTAATCACTATATAACATGATATAATGTGTATTTAATCACTATCTAACATGATATAATGTGTATTTAATCACTATTAACATGATATAATGTTATTTAATCAATATAACATGATATAATGTGTATTAATCACTATATAACATGATATAATGTGATTTATCACTATCAATGTGATTTAATCACTATCTAACATGATAATGTGTATTTAATCAATATATAACATGATATAATGTGTATTTAATCACTATATAACATGATATAATGTGTATTTAATCACTATAACATGATATAATGTGTATTTAATCACTATCTAACATGATATAATGTGTATTTAATCACTATCTAACATGATTATGTGTATTTAATCACTATCAAACATGATATAATGTGTATTTAATCACTATAAACATGATAATGTGTATTTAATCACTATATAACATGATATAATGTGTATTTAATCACTATAATGTGTATTTAATCACTATCTAACATGATATAATGTGTATTTAATCACTATCTAACATGATATAATGTGTATTTAATCACTATATAACATGATATAATGTGTATTTAATCACTATCTAACATGATATAAGGTGTATTTAATCACTATCTAACATGATAAATGGTGTATTTAATCACTATCTAACATGATATAATGTGTATTTAATCACTATCTAACATGATATATGTGTATTTAATCACTATCTAACATGATATAGTGGGTTTGTGTATTTAATCACTATATAACATGATATAATGTGTATTTAATCACTATATAACATGATATAATGTGATTTAATCACTATATAACATGATATAATGTGTATTTAATCACTATCTATAAACATGATATAATGTGTTTAATCACTATATAACATGATATAATGTGTATTTAATCACTATAACATGATATAATGTGTATTTAATCACTACTCTAACATGATATAATGTGTATTTAATCACTATATAACATGATATAATGTGTAATTTAATCACTATCTAACATGATATAATGTGTATTTAATCACATAGAAACATGATATAATGTGTATTTAATCACTATCTAACTGATATAATGTGTATTTAATCACTATCTAACATGATATAATGTATTTAATCACTATATAACATGATTATGTGTATTTAATCACTATATAACATGATATAATGTGTATTTAATCACTATTAACATGATATAATGTGTATTTAATCACTATAAACATGATATAATGTGTATTTAATCACATGATTTTGTATTTTTATCTAACATGATATAATGTGTATTAATCACTATAAACATGATATAATGTGTATTTAATCACTATATAACATGATATAATGTGTATTTAATCACTATATAACATGATATAATGTGTATTTAATCACTATATAACATGATATAATGTGTATTTAATCACTATATAACATGATATAATGTGTATTTAATCACTATCTAACATGATATAATGTGTATTTAATCACTATCTAACATGATATAATGTGTATTTAATCACTATCTAACATGATATAATGTGTATTTAATCACTATCTAACATGATATAATGTGTATTTAATCACTATCTAAACATGATATAATGTGTATTTAATCACTATCTAACATGATAATGTGTATTTAATCACTATAAACATGATATAATGTGTATTTAATCACTATATAACATGATATAATGTGTATTTAATCACTATAACATGATTAATGTGTATTTAATCACTATCTAACATGATATAATGTGTATTTAATCACTATATAACATGATATATGTGTATTTTAATCACTATATAACATGATATAATGTGTATTTAATCACTATTAACATGATATAATGTGTATTTAATCACTATAACATGATAATGTGTATTTAATCACTATATAACATGATATAATGTGTATTTAATCACTATCTAACATGATATAATGTGTATTTAATCACTATTAACATGATATATGTGTATTTAATCTATATAACATGATATAATGTGTATTTAATCACTATAACATGATATAATGTGTATTTAATCACTATATAACATGATATAATGTGTATTTAATCACTATCTAACATGATATAATGTGTATTTAATCACTATAACATGATAATGTGTATTTAATCACTATCTAACATGATATAATGTGTATTTAATCACTATATAACATGATATAATGTGTATTTAATCACTATATAACATGATATAATGTGTATTTAATCACTATCTAACATGATATAATGTGTATTTAATCACTATAACATGATATAATGTGTATTTAATCACTATATAACATGATATAATGTGTATTTAATCACTATATAACATGATATAATGTGTATTTAATCACTATCTAACATGATATAATGTGTATTTAATCACTATCAAACATGATATAATGTGTATTTAATCACTATATAACATGATATAATGTGTATTTAATCACTATCAAACATGATATAATGTGTATTTAATCACTATCAAACATGATATAATGTGTATTTAATCACTATATAACATGCTATAATGTTATTTAATCACTATTAACATGATATAATGGTATTTAATCACTATATAACATGATATAATGTGTATTTAATCACTATAACATGATATAAGTGTATTTAATCACATATACATGATATAATGTGTATTTAATCACTATATAACATGATATAATGTGTATTTAATCACTATAAACATGATATAATGTGTATTTAATCACTATATAACATGATATAAGGTGTATTTAATCACTATATAACATGATATAATGTGTATTTAATCACTATTAAACATATAATGTGTATTTAATCACTATCTAACATGATATAATGTGTATTTAATCACTATCTAACATGATATAATGTGTATTTAATCACTATATAACATGATATAATGTGTATTTAATCACTATATAACATGATATAATGTGTATTTAATCACTATCTAACATGATATAATGTGTATTAATCACTATATAACATGATATAATGTGTATTTAATCACTATATAACATGATATAATGTGTATTTAATCACTATAACATGATATAATGTGTATTAATCACTAATAACATGATATAATGTGTATTTAATCACTATCTAACATGCTATAATGTGTATTTAATCACTATATAACATGATATAATGTGTATTTAATCACTATATAACATGATATAATGTGTATTTAATCACTATCTAACATGATATAATGTGTATTTAATCACTATATAACGTGATATGTGTATTTAATCACTATCAACATGATATAATGTGTATTTAATCACTATACATGATATAATGTGTATTTAATCATATAACATGATATAATGTGTATTTAATCACTATATAACATGATATAATGTGTATTTAATCACTATCAAACATGATATAATGTGTATTTAATCACTATATAACATGATATAATGTGTATTTAATCACTATCTAACATGATATAATGTGTATTTAATCACTATCTAACATGATATAATGTGTATTTAATCACTATATAAACATGATAATGTGTATTTAATCACTATATAACATGATATATGTGTATTTAATCACTATATAACATGATATAATGTGTATTTAATCACTATATAACATGATATAATGTGTATTTAATCACTATATAACATGATATAATGTGTATTTAATCACTATATAACATGATATAATGTGTATTTAATCACTATCTAACATGATATAATGTGTATTTAATCACTATCAAACATGATATAATGTGTATTTAATCACTATCTAACATGATTAATGTGTATTTAATCACTTCTATACATGATATAATGTGTATTAATCACTATATAACATGATATAATGTGTATTTAATCACTATCTAACATGATATAATGTGTATTTAATCACTATATAATGATATAAGTGTATTTAATCACTATCTAACATGATATAATGTGTATTTAATCATATATAACATGATATAATGTGTATTTAATCACTATCATAACATGATAATGTGTATTTAATCACTATCTAACATGATATAATGTGTATTTAATCACTATCTAACATGATATATGTGTATTTAATCACTATCTAACATGATATAATGTGTATTTAATCACTTATAACATGATATATGTGTATTTAATCACTATATAATGATATAATGTGTATTTATCACATCTAAAATGATATAATGTGTATTTAATCACTATATAACATGATATAATGTGTATTTAATCACTATATAACATGATATAATGTGTATTTAATCACTATCTAACATGATATAATGTGTATTTAATCACTATATAACATGATATAATGTGTATTTAATCACTATATAACATGATATAATGTGTATTAATCACTATCTAACATGATATAATGTGTATTTAATCACTATATAACATGATATAATGTGTATTTAATCACTATATAACATGATATAATGTGTATTTAATCACTATATAACATGATATAATGTGTATTAATCACTATATAACATGATATATGTGTATTTAATCACTATCTAACATGATATAATGTGTATTTATCACTATAAACATGATATATGTGTATTTATCACTATCTAACCTGATATAATGTGGAATCAATCACTATAACATGATAAACGTGTATTTAATCTATCTAACATGATATAATGTGTATTTAATCACTATATAACATGATATAATGTGTATTTAATCACTATCTAACATGATATAATGTGTATTTAATCACTATCTAACATGATATAATGTGTATTTAATCACTATCTAACATGATATAATGTGTATTTAATCACTATATAACATGATATAATGTATTTAATCACTATATAACATGATATAATGTGTATTTAATCACTATATAACATGATATAATGTGTATTTAATCACTATCTAACATGATATAATGTGTATTTAATCACTATCTAACATGATATAATGTGTATTTAATCACTATATAACATGATATAATGTGTATTTAATCACTATCTAACATGATATAATGTGTATTTAATCACTATATAACATGATATAATGTGTATTTAATCACTATCTAACATGATATAATGTGTATTTAATCACTATCTAACATGATATAATGTGTATTTAATCACTATAACATGATATAATGTGTATTTAATCACTATATAACATGATATAATGTGTATTTAATCACTATATAACATGATATAATGTGTATTTAATCACTATCTAACATGATATAATGTGTATTTAATCACTATCTAACATGATATAATGTGTATTTAATCACTATATAACATGATATAATGTGTATTTAATCACTATATAACATGATATAATGTGTATTTAATCACTATATAACATGATATAATGTGTATTTAATCACTATCTAACATGATATAATGTGTATTTAATCACTATATAACATGATAATGTGTATTTAATCACTATATAACATGATATAATGTGTATTTAATCACTATATAACATGATATAATGTGTATTTAATCACTATCTAACATGATATAATGTGTATTTAATCACTATCTAACATGATATAATGTGTATTTAATCACTATCTAACATGATATAATGTGTATTTATCACTATATAACATGATATAATGTGTATTTAATCACTATAACATGATATAATGTTTATTTAATCACTATCTAAATGATATAATGTGTATTTAATCACTATAAACATGATATAATGTGTATTTAATCACTATAACATGATATAATGTGTATTTAATCACTATTAACATGATATAATGTGTATTTAATCACTATATAACATGATATAAGTGTATTTAATCACTATCTAACATGATATAATGTGTATTTAATCACTATAACATGATATAATGTGTATTTAATCACTATATAACATGATATAATGTGTATTTATCACTATATAACATGATATAATGTGTATTTAATCACTATATAACATGATATAATGTGTATTTAATCATATCATAACATGATATAATGTGTATTTAATCCACTATATAACATGATATAATGTGTATTAATCACTATATAACATGATATAATGTGTATTTAATCACTATCTAACATGATATAATGTGTATTTAATCACTATATAACATGATATAATGTGTATTTAATCACTATATAACATGATATAATGTTTATTTAATCACTATATAACATGATATAATGTGTATTTAATCACTATAAACATGATATAATGTGTATTTAATCACTATATAACATGATTAATGTGTATTTAATCACTATATAACTGATATAATGTGTATTTAATCACTATATAACAGATATAATGTGTATTTAATCACTACTATAACATGATATAATGTGTATTTAATCACTATATAACATGATATAATGTGTATTTAATCACTATCAAACATGATATAATGTGTATTTAATCACTATATAACATGATATAATGTGTATTTAATCACTATCTAACATGATATAATGTGTATTTAATCACTATATAACATGATATAATGTGTATTTAATCACTATATAACATGATATAATGTGTATTTAATCACTATCTAACATGATATAATGTGTATTTAATCACTATATAACATGATATAATGTGTATTTAATCACTATATAACATGATATAATGTGTATTTAATCACTAACATGATATAATGTGTATTTAATCACATATAACATGATATAATGTGTTTAATCACTATAACATGATATAATGTGTATTTAATCACTATATAACATGATATAATGTGTATTTAATCACTATCTAACATGATATAATGTGTATTTAATCACTATATAACATGATATAATGTGTATTTAATCACTATATAACATGATATAATGTGTATTTAATCACTATATAACATGATATAATGTGTATTTAATCACTATATCAACATGATATAAGTGTATTTAATCACTATATAACATGATATAATGTGTATTTAATCACTATATAACATGATATAATGTGTATTTAATCACTATTATATCATGATATAATGTGTATTTAATCACTATAACATGATATAATGTGTATTTAATCACTATATAACATGATATAATGTGTATTTAATCACTATATAACATGATATAATGTGTATTTAATCACTATAACATGATATAATGTGTATTTATCACTATCTAACATGATATAATGTGTATTTAATCACTATATAACATGATTAATGTGTATTTAATCACTATATAACATGATATAATGTGTATTTAATCACTCTATAACATGATATAATGTGTATTTAATCACTATAATGTGTATTTAATCACTATAATGTGTATTAATCACTATATAACATGATATAATGTGTATTTAATCACTATATAACATGATATAATGTGTATTTAATCACTATATAACATGATATAATGTGTATTTAATCACTATATAACATGATATAATGTGTATTTATCACTATATAACATGCTATAATGTGTATTTAATCACTATATAACATGATATAATGTGTATTTAATCACTATATAACATGATATAATGTGTATTTAATCACTATATAACATGATATAATGTGTATTTAATCACTATATAACATGATATAATGTGTATTTAATCACTATAACATGATATAATGTGTATTTAATCACTATATAACATGATATAATGTGTATTTAATCACTATATAACATGATATAATGTGTATTTAATCACTATCAAACATGATATAATGTGTATTTAATCACTATATAACATGATATAATGTGTATTTAATCACTATATAACATGATATAATGTGTATTTAATCACTATATAACATGATATAATGTGTATTTAATCACTATATAACATATAATGTGTATTAATCACTATATAACATGATATAATGTGTATTTAATCACTATATAACATGATATAATGTGTATTTAATCACTATATAACATGATATAATGTGTATTTAATCACTATTATAACATGATATAATGTGTATTTAATCACTATATAACATGATATAAGTGTATAATCACTATTAACATGATATAATGTGTATTTAATCACTATCTAACATGATATAATGTGTATTTAATCACTATCAAACATGATATAATGTGTATTTAATCACTATATAACATGATATAATGTGTATTTAATCACTATATAACATGATATAATGTGTATTTAATCACTATAACATGATATAATGTGTATTTAATCACTATATAACATGATATAATGTGTATTTAATCACTATAACATGATATAATGTGTATTTAATCACTATATAACTGATATAATGTGTATTTAATCACTATAACATGATATAATGTGTTTAATCACTATATAAACATGATAATATTAATGTGTATTTAATCACTATATAACATGATAATGTGTATTTAATCACTATATAACATGATATAATGTGTATTTAATCACTATATAACATGATATAATGTGTATTTAATCACTATCAAACATGATATAATGTGTATTTAATCACTATCTAACATGATATAATGTGTATTTTAATCACTATATAACATGATATAATGTGTATTTAATCACTATAACATGATATAATGTGTATTTAATCACTATATAACATGATATAATGTGTATTTAATCACTAAACATGATAATGTGTATTTAATCACTATATAACATGATATAATGTGTATTTAATCACTATCTAACATGATATAATGTGTATTTAATCATCTATAACATGATATAATGTGTATTTAATCACTATATAACATGATATAATGTGTATTTAATCACTATAACATGATATAATGTGTATTTAATCACTATATAACATGATATAATGTGTATTTAATCACTATATAACATGATATAATGTGTATTTAATCACTATATAACATGATATAATGTGTATTTAATCACTATATAACATGCTATAATGTGTATTTAATCACTATATAACATGATATAATGTGTATTTAATCACTATATAACATGATATAATGTGTATTTAATCACTATATAACATGATATAATGTGTATTTAATCACTATCTAACATGATATAATGTGTATTTAATCACTATATAACATGATATAATGTGTATTTAATCACTATATAACATGATATAATGTGTATTTAATCACTATATAACATGATATAATGTGTATTTAATCACTATATAACATGATATAATGTGTATTTAATCACTATATAACATGATATATGGGTATTTAATCACTATCTAACATGATATAATGTGTATTTAATCACTATAATAACATGATATAATGTGTATTTAATCACTATATAACATGATATAATGTGTATTTAATCACTATATAACATGATATAATGTGTATTTAATCACTATCAAACATGATATAATGTGTATTTAATCACTATATAACATGATATAATGTGTATTTAATCACTATATAACATGATATAATGTGTATTTAATCACTATCTAACATGATATAATGTGTATTTAATCACTATCTAACATGATATAATGTGTATTTAATCACTATCTAACATGATATAATGTGTATTTAATCACTATAAACATGATATAATGTGTATTTAATCACTATATAACATGATATAATTGTATTTAATCACTATAACATGATATAATGTGTATTTATCACTATATAACATGATATAATGTGTATTTAATCACTATATAACATGATATAATGTGTATTTAATCACTATATAACATGCTATAATGTGTATTTAATCACTATATAACATGATATAATGTGTATTTAATCACTATCAAACATGATATAATGTGTATTTAATCACTATATAACATGATATAATGTGTATTTAATCACTATATAACATGATATAATGTATTTAATCACTATATAACATGATATAATGTGTATTTAATCACTATATAACATGATATAATGTGTATTTAATCACTATATAACATGATATAATGTGTATTTAATCACTATCTAACATGATATAATGTGTATTTAATCACTATCTAACATGATATAATGTGTATTTAATCACTATATAACATGATATAATGTGTATTTAATCACTATAACATGATATAATGTGTATTTAATCACTATCTAACATGATATAATGTGTATTTAATCACTATCTAACATGATATAATGTGTATTTAATCACTATATAACATGATATAATGTGTATTTAATCACTATCTAACATGATATAATGTGTATTTAATCACTATCTAACATGCTATAATGTGTATTTAATCACTATCTAACATGATATAATGTGTATTTAATCACTATCTAACATGATATAATGTGTATTTAATCACTATCTAACATGATATAATGTGTATTTAATCACTATATAACATGATATAATGTGTATTTAATCACTATCTAACATGATATAATGTGTATTTAATCACTATATAACATGATATAATGTGTATTTAATCACTATAACATGATATAATGTGTATTTAATCACTATATAACATGATATAATGTGTATTTAATCACTATATAACATGATATAATGTGTATTTAATCACTATATAACATGATATAATGTGTATTTAATCACTATATAACATGATATAATGTGTATTTAATCACTATCAAACATGATATAATGTGTATTTAATCACTATCTAAACATGATATAATGTGTATTTAATCACTATCTAACATGATATAATGTGTATTTAATCACTATATAACATGATATAATGTGTATTTAATCACTATATAACATGATATAATGTGTATTAATCACTATCTAACATGATATATGTGTATTTAATCACTATATAACATGATATAATGTGTATTTAATCACTATATAACATGATATAATGTGTATTTAATCACTATAACATGATATAATGTATTTAATCACTATCTAACATGATATAATGTGTATTTAATCACTATATAACATGATATAATGTGTATTTAATCACTATATAACATGATATAATGTGTATTTAATCACTATATAACATGATATAATGTGTATTTAATCACTATATAACATGATATAATGTGTATTTAATCACTATTATATCATGATATAATGTGTATTTAATCACTATATAACATGATACTGTGTATTTAATCACTATATAACATGATTAATGTGTATTTAATCACTATATAACATGATATAATGTGTATTTAATCACTATATAACATGATATAATGTGTATTAATCACTATCATAACATGATATAATGTTGTATGTAATCACTATCTAACATGATATAATGTGTATTTAATCACTATCTACATGATATAATGTGTATTTAATCACTATCTAACATGATATAATGTGTTATTTAATCACTATCTACATGATATACATGGGTATTTAATCACTATATAACATGATATAATGTGTATTTAATCACTATATAACATGATATAATGTGTATTTAATCACTATATAACATGATATAATGTGTATTTAATCACTATTATAACATGATATAATGTGTATTTAATCACCTATATAAACATATTAATGTGTATTTATCACTATCTAAACATGATTAATGTGTATTTAATCACTACTATAACATGATATAATGTGTATTTAATCACTATATAACATGATATATATGTGTATTTAATCACTATCAAACATGATATAATGTGTATTTAATCATTCTATATAAACATGATATAATGTGTATTTAATCACTATCTAACATGAATATAATGTGTATTTAATCACTATATAACATGATATAATGTGTATGTTATCACTATATAACATGATATAATGTGTATTTAATCACTATCAAACATGATATAATGTGTATTTAATCACTATATAACATGATATAATGTGTATTTAATCACTATCTAACATGATATAATGTGTATTTAATCACTATATAACATGATATAATGTGTATTTAATCACTATATAACATGATATAATGTGTATTTAATCACTATATAACATGATATAATGTGTATTTAATCACTATCAAACATGATATAATGTGTATTTAATCACTATATAACATGATATAATGTGTATTTAATCACTATATAACATGATCTAATGTGTATTAATCACTATATACATGATATATGTGTATTTAATCACTATATAACATGATATAATGTGTATTTAATCACTATCTAACATGGATATAATGTGTATTTAATCACTATCATAACATGATATAATGTGTATTATCACTATCTAACATGATATAATGTGTATTTAATCACTATATACATGGATATAATGTGTATTTAATCACTATATAACATGATATAATGTGTATTTAATCACTATATAACATGATATAATGTGTATTTAATCACTATCTAACATGCTATAATGTGTATTTAAGTCACTATCTAACATGATATAGTGTGTATTTAATCACTATATACATGCTAAATAATGTGTATTTAATCACTAGATAACATGATATAATGTGTATTTAATCACTATCTAAACATGATATATGTGTATTTAATCACTATCTAACATGATATAATGTGTATTAATCACTATATAACATGATATAATGTGTATTTAATCACTATCAAACCATGATATAATGTGTATTTAATCACTATCTAACATGATATAATGTGTATTTAATCACTATCTAACATGATATAATGTGTATTTAATCACTATATAACATGATATAATGTGTATTTAATCACTATATAACATGATATAATGTGTATTTAATCACTATCTAACATGATAATGTGTATTTAATCACTATCAACATGAATATAATGTGTATTTAATCACTATCTAACATGATATAATGTGTATTTAATCACTATATAACATGCTATAATGTGTATTTAATCACTATATAACATGCTATAATGTGTATTTAATCACTATAATGTGTATTTAATAATAGTTTTGCTGATATAGGCTTAGTTTGTCGGGGGACATCTTACTTCTTCCTTCTCTCTGTCTATACCTGTGTACTCTCATGTTCCCATTAACCCAGCTTCCCCACATGTCTTTCTTTTTGGTGTCTATATACGCCGGGATCCGGAGTCATGGATGATCCTGCGCTCCTCTGTCCTGGATCGCGAGCCCTGGATCTTGAGTCGTGGCTGTGGTCCTGGATCATAGGTCCTGGATGGATATCCTCGTGGATTCATCTTACTATTATACACACATGCATTTCCAAACATTTGGACTACCTATGTTGCAAATGTATTATCTTTTCAATTTACACACGGCATCTATTGCACGTCTGTCCGTCCTGGGAGAGGGATCCCTCCTCTGTTGCTCTCCCTGAGGTTTCTCCCATTTTTCCCTTTAAACTGTGGGTTTTCTCCGGAAGTGTTTCCTTGTACGATGTGAGGGTCTAAGGACAGAGGGTGTCATATTGTCATACTGATATTTTGTACAAACTGTAAAGTCCACTGAGACAAATGTAACATTTGTGATATTGGGCTATAAAAATAAACATTGATTGATTGATTTAATCACTATAATGTGTATTTAATCACTATAAAACAGAAACTCTGCATCAGATGTCCTGATTCTCTCTGAGGGACTAGAAGGGTCTCCTGCTACCACCCTGAAGTGATATTAGTCTTTGATTGACTTCAAATGACTTTGATTATGGACAGTTTCCATTCAATAATCTAAATATAGACGGACAATAGATGTAATTTGAGATTTTAACCAGTATACATTTTTAAATAGTGCTTCAGAAAGTCATGCTATTTAGGAGTGTTGTGAGATTGAAATGAGTCCCCAGTGGAAAAGGGACATTTTAATAATGAATGTAATGGTACAGGGCCGTACCTCCCTACAGGCCGATCATGCAGACTGCGTGGGGCTTCACCTTGCGGAGGGGGCCTCATCATCATGTTGGCCAGGGACGGGCCCTGGTCAGGTATGTCTTCATAACTGTATCCTTAAGTTTTACATTCACTCAGTTATAATGTGGTAGTACCCATAGATATATATCTATGGTTATACCTAGTTTGTTTTAAATTATTATTGATCACATTATATAGTACATATTTCTTAATTTAAGCTCCAGTATTTATGAATATGTTTGGTATGTTTTTTAGGTACATTTGTTATTGATCGAGTAAGCGCTTTTATTTTGAAGGCAGTTTCTCCAGGCCTCTACCGTAATGCAGAGGATATTCGCGCACCGCAAAACAACGTGCTTGACCCCGCTGGCTTGACCGCAGTATTTTAATCAAAACATGTTGAAGGGTGTACTTTGGAATTCGGCCCTGGTGCAATGAGTTTTATTGTGAAGGCAGTGAGCGGAAGTGAGGCAGTTAGCTGCAGTTAGCCGCTGTGTTTGTGTTCCTCTGCAGAGCTCGGAGCATCAGAGAGCGGTTCTTCTCCAGAGAGTCGGTACCATGGATGTATAATAAGCTCCGTACCCCTCGGTACCCACCCCACCCCGCTGGACCCAGCTGCTGCAGCACCTCCTGCACCGTGAGTAGCTTCACAGTTAGACAGAGATATAGCTACTGTGATCCCGATAAACCATAGCTCGGCTAAGCTAGCGGGTTCCATCATCGGACACCATTAATCCGGCAACAGAGACTCAGAGTCCGGTAACACCAGCTGTTAATGACAACAGTTTACACATGGTTTATAACAACACTGTGTGTGTGTGTGTGTGTGTGTGTGTGTGTGTGTGTGTGTGTGTGTGTCAGGTCTGTTAACAGAGCAGAATGATTAACAGCTGATCAGCTGACTGCAGCTCACCTCACACACACACACACACACACACACACACACACACACACACACACACACACACACACACACACACACACACACACACACACACACACACACCCTGCCGTATACTAATTTATTACAGTGTGATGTAGCCCCCCCTCCCGATGGCCAGCACCACACAGACACATGTTAATGTTTACATGTTGTTGTTTACATATTGTTGTTTACATGTTGTTGTTTACTTGTTTACAGTGTGATGTAGCCCCCCTCTCCCGATGGCCACGCTGAGGGTCTTTCTGCTCGGCTGCCTCGTGTCCTCGGCCACCTGGTCGGTGCTGCTGCTGCTCTACTTCTCTTTAGGGGCGGAGCCACGGCCCCCCCTGAAGCCCCGCAGCCAGTCAATCACCAGAGACCTGGCCCCACGGGGGGCGGGGCCTCGGCTGCAGCCGTCCAATCGGGGAGCAGAGCTATCGCCGGAAATGGGTGATTGCAAATCTTAGTTTATTTTATAAATCACAAAGTTTATTATAAATGCGTTTATATGTATTAATGTGTGACTGTGTATGTGTGTGTGACTGTGTGTGTGTGTGACTGTGTGTGTATGTTTGACTGTGTGACTGTGTGTGAGACTATGTGTGTGACTGTGTGTGTGTGACTGTGTGTGTGAGACTGTGTGTGACTGTGTGTGTATGTTTGACTGTGTGACTGTGTGTGAGACTATGTGTGTGACTGTGTGTGTGTGTGACTGTGTGTGTGTGTGTGTGTGTGAGACTGTGTGTGTACGTTTGACTGTGTGTGACTGTGTGTGTGTGACTGTGTGTGTGACTGTGTTTGTGTGACTGTGTGTGTGTGTGTGACTGTGTGTGTGTGTGTGACTGTGTGTGTGTGAGACTGTGTGTGAGACTGTGTGTGTGTGACTGTGTGTGAGACTGTGTGTGTGTGACTATGTGTGTGTGACTGTGTGTGTGTGACTGTGTGTGTGTGTGTGTGTGACTGTGTGTATGTGACTGTGTGTGTGTGACTGTTTGTGAGACTGTGTGTGTGACTATGTGTGTGTGTGACTATGTGTGTGTGACTGTGTGTGTGACTGTGTGTGTGACTATGTGTGTGTGTGACTATGTGTGTGTGACTGTGTGTGTGTCTGTGTGTGACTGTGTGTGTGTGACTGTGTGTGACTATGTGTGTGTGTGTAGGGATGATCTTTAACGAGGCTGATCAGGAGCTCAGGGACTCGGGTTACCATCGACACGCCTTCAACGTCCTGATCTCCACCAGACTGGGGTCTCACAGAGAGCTGCCGGACACCAGAGACCCCCAGTGAGGATCTATATGATACTGTGATCAGTGAGGGGGGGGGGGGGGGTCCTCAGGTAGACCCCCCAGTGAGGATCTATATGATACTGTGATCAGTGAGAGGATCTATAGAGCTAGAGTTGTGTTAGCAGGTGTGAATGGTCTCAGTGATGATCATGCCCCCCCCCCCCCCAGGTGTCGTGATAAGGCCTACCCTCCGGATCTACCTTCTACCAGCGTAGTGATCTGCTTCTTCAACGAGGCGCTGTCCGCCTTGCTGAGGACGGTGCACAGCGTGTTGGAACGCACCCCGACCGCCCTGCTGCACGAGGTCATCCTGGTGGACGACCACAGCGAGCTGGGTACACACACTTATATACACACTACACACACTCATATACACACTACACACACTTATATACACACTACACACACTTATATACACACTACACACACTTATATACACACTACACACAATACACACACTTATATACACACTTATATAAATGTGTGTGTGTTCAGAGGAGCTGCAGGAGGAGCTGGAGCGTCATGTGGGGGGGGAGCTGAAGGAGAGAGTAAAGCTGGTGAGGAACCAGAGGAGGGAAGGACTCATCCGAGGACGCATGATAGGAGCCTCACACGCGACCGGTATTTCCTACCTCCTTAAACTGTGTAATTTCCTTACCTAAATCCTTGTTCCCTACATCCTTGTTCCCTAAATACTTGTTCCCTACATCCTCGCTCCCTACATCCTTGCTCCCTACATCCTTGCTCCCTACATCCTTGTTGCCTACATCCTTGTTCCCTATATCCTTGTTCCCTACATCCTCGTTACCTACATCCTTGCTCCCTACATCTGTATCCATTAGGGGTGTAACGATTCCCAAACATTTCGGTTCGGTACGTACCTCGGTTTTTTGGTCACGGTTCGGTTCGGTACGTTTTCGGTACAGCAGAATTTTTTTTCACAAAACAAAACATATATATATTATTATTAGGGGTGTAACGGTTCACAAACATTTCGGTTCGGTACGTACCTCGGTTTTTTAGTCACGGTTCGGTTCGGTACGTTTTCGGTACAGCAGAATTTTTTTTCACAGAACAAAACATATATATATATTTTTTTTTTATTATTATTAAACTGTGAATAATGTATTCACTCAAATAAATACAAAATATAATAAAATAAACATTAAGGTACAGCATTTCGATGAACTGAAATAATCTGTATTTGAACTTTACTGTAGGCTACTAGTACTCACAAAATATAAACTATTAGTTTTGGGTTTTTAATTATTATTAAACTGTGAATATTCACTCAAATAAATACAAAATATAATAAAATAAACATTAAGGTGCAGCATTTCGATGAACTGAAATAATCTGTATTTGAACTTTACTGTAGGCTACTAGTACTCACAAAATATAAACTATTAGTTTTGGGTTTTTAATAGGGCCGGGACTCGATTAAAAAAATTAATCTAATTAATTAGAGGCTTTGTAATTAATTAATCGAAATTAATCGCATTTTTAATCACATATAAATATTTGACCTAAGAACAGTGAGAAGCAATTTTTTTCACATGGATTTTAGTATACCATTAGGCGCATTCACACCGCAGTACTTTTCCCACAAAGGTTCATGAGAATTTAGTTCATGAGAACTCTTTGAACCTGGGGGTGGATTAGGCAAATGAAGCCGCTGACGTCACTTATTCTTCTTCTGCTTTGGGTTTACTGGCAGGCCGCAAACCACTTCACGGCGTATACTGCCGCCCAAAATCCCCGGCCGGAAGTCCCCGGAGTTGGGGACTGGCTTCAGTAGAAGCTGCTGGGAGTCCCAGCAGCTTCTACTGAAGCCTTCCGAGTAAATCACCAGAACGCCGACACCTCCTCATCTCCACCGCTCCCATGTTTTATTTTGTGTTGCCATAAGTTAGTCTCTCTGCGTTTCTGCGCTGGGCTAATGCTAATAATGCTAATGCGAGGATAATAAAATGGCGGCTTCACAAAACTTTTTGGGAGTTTTACGGGGCGTGGTTTGCAATCCGCCCAGCCAATCAGAAATATAGCTCTTTTCTCACAAGAGAGCCGCACGAAAGTCCCTGCTCTCTAGCAGCTCTCTGCTCTCTAGCAGGGACTTTCGTGGGGGTAAAAAGGTTCTCATGAACTAATTTTAGTACCGGCTCTTTTTGGTGTGAACGCGATAAAAGAGGCTAACGTCCACGCTAGCTTCCACGCTAGCTGCTATATGTTTTGCATTGAGGTGATACTTGAGGCTTGATGTGCTGCGGTGATATGCGAATTCCTTTTTGCATAATTTGCACACAACCGTGCTCTTATCGACGCTTCCATCCGTCCGTTTTTTAAAACAACATTTCCCACTGTGGTTTGTTGTTGTCTGAAGTCATGAACGTTAGTTGGTGCTCCAGTATAATCGGTACGCCTGAAACTCATCCAGTGAGAAACGTTCCGCGGTGCAAAAATAAGTGCGATTAAAATGCGTTAATTTTTTTAACGCGTTAATTTTTGTGTAATTAATTAATCTTAATTAACGCGTTAAAGTCCCGGCCCTAGTTTTTAATTATTATTAAACTGTGAATATTCACTCAAATAAATACAAAATATAATAAAATAAACATTAAGGTGCAGCTTTCGATGAACTGAAATAATCTGTATTTGAACTGTACTGTACCTAAGCAGCCAGTTTGACATTATGACTTGCTTGTCATTGTATTTTCATGTTTTTTTAAAGAAAAATTAACTTGTCCACATTGCTTGCCGAAAGGGCAGATCTGCTGGCACTAACAATGTCTCCTGCTGTGGAGAACACCCTCTCGCTAGGGACAGAGGTAGCAGATACAGCCAGGTAGCGCTTTGCTAACATGGCAACATAAGGATATATGGCGTTTGTAATAGCTTTGGCTCGGTCTGAACTCTCTGCGAGTGGTGTAGGCTTAAATGCTAGCGGGAGTTGGGTTTGCACTTCAGTCTTTTTTCTTTTGGTACCGGTGATATTCACGTTCGGGTGATGCCTTTTCAAGAGTGTGCAAGTTTGATGTATTGCCAGCCGCGTAACCAATTTTAGTTGAACAATGCCGACAAACAGCTTTGGTTCGGTCCACCTGTCTTTGTCCTTCATCCTTGTACGTAACTGCGGAACCAAAATGTTCCCAAACCGGAAACTTCAATGATGCTGGAGGATTTTCGAGCTCAACTTTATCTGCGTTCGCCATTAATTTTCGACAGTTCCTCAAATTACTGACTACATTTGAACGCATCCCTCTGACCAGCTCTCATAGTATGCCTCTCATCCAATGAAATGACTTGCTCGCTCTATGACGCGTTGAACCCAATGTGACCAAATTACTCTGAATGCTGCGACGCAGCACCTGAGATTACTTCCAAAAAGTTGTTCACGTTCTGAATTTTTTTACGTTTAACGTTATATTCGTTCGGTACACTTCGGTACACACCTGTACCGAACCGAAGGGCCCGTACCGAATAATTTCGGTACGGGTACGTGTACCGTTACACCCCTAATTATTATTAAACTGTGAATAATGTATTCACTCAAATAAATACAAAATATAATAAAATAAACATTAAGGTGCAGCATTTCGATGAACTGAAATAATCTGTATTTGAAACTGTACTGTACCTAAGCAGCCAGTTTGACATTAGGACTTGCTTGTCATTGTATTTTCATGTTGTTTAAAGAAAAATGAACTTGTCCACATTGCTGCTGAAAGGGCAGATCTGCTGGCACTAACAATGTCTCCTGCTGTGGAGAACACCCTCTCTAGGGACAGAGGCAGCAGACACAGCCAGGTAGCGCTTTGCTAACATGGCAACATAAGGATATTTGGCGTTTGTAATAGCTTTGGCTCGGTCTGAACTTTCTGCGAGTGGTGGAGGCTTACATGCTAGCGGGAGTTGGGTTTGCACTTCAGTCTTTTTTCTTTTGGTACCGGTGATATTCACGTTCGAGTGATGCCTTTTCAAGAGTGTGCAAGTTTGATGTATTGCCAGCCGCGTAACCAATTTTAGTTGAACAATGCCGACAAACAGCTTTGGTTCGGTCCACCTGTCTTTGTCCGTCATCCTTGTTCGTAACTGCAAAACCAAAATGTTCCCAAACCGGAGACTTCAATGATGCTGGAGGATTTTCTAGCTCAACTTTATCTGCGTTCGTCATTAACCCTAACCCAAATTACTGACTACATTTGAACGCATCCCTCTGACCCGCTCTCATAGTATGCCTCTCATCCAATGAAATGACCTGCTCGCTCTATGACGCGTTGAACCCAATGTGAGCAAATTACTCTGAATGCTGCGACGCAGCACCTGAGATTACTTCCAAAAAGTTGTTCACGGTATCAATTTTTTACGTTTAACGTTATATTCGTTCGGTACACTTCGGTACACACCTGTACCGAACCGAAGGGCCCGTACCGAATAATTTCGGTACGGGTACGTGTACCGTTACACCCCTAGTATCCATGCCAACTTGTTCCCTCCCCTCCAGGTGAGGTGCTGGTGTTCCTGGACTCTCACTGCGAGGTGAACAGGGATTGGCTGCAGCCGCTGCTCACCCCCCTGCTCAGAGACCATCGTACGGTGGTCTGCCCCGTGATCGACATCATCTCAGCCGACACGCTCTCCTACTCGCCCTCCCCCCTCGTGAGGGGGGGCTTCAACTGGGGGCTGCACTTTAAGTGGGATCCCGTCCCCCCCGCGGAGCTCAGCGGGCCCCAGGGGGTCACCGGACCAATCAGGTATCAGCTGACCAATCAGGAGACCAATTAGGTACCATTAACCAATCAGGAGACCAATTAGGTACCACTAACCAATCAGGAGACCAATTAGATACCAGCTGATCAATCAGGAGATCAATTAGGTACCAGCTGACCAATCAGGAGACCAATTAGGTACCACTGACCAATCAGGATACCAATTAGGTACCAGCTGACCAACCTGGAGACCAATCAGGAGACCAATTAGGTACCAGCTGAGCAACCTGGAGACCAATCAGGAGACCAATTAGGTACCAGCTGACCAATCAGGAGATCAATTAGGTACCAGCTGACCAATCAGGAGACCAATTAGGTACCAGCTGACCAACCAGGAGATCAATTGGGTACCACTGACCAATCAGGAGACCAATTAGGTACCAGCTGACCAACCAGCTGACCAATCAGGAGACCAATTAGGTACCAGCTGACCAACCAGGAGACCAATCAGGAGACCCATTAGGTACCAGCCCACCAACCAGGAGACCAATTAGGTACCAGCTGACCAATCAGGAGATAAATTAGGTACCAGCTGACCAACCAGGAGACCAATTAGGTACCAGCTGACCAACCAGGAGACCAATTAGGTACCAGCTGACCAACCATGAGACCAATCAGGAGACCCATTAGGTACCAGCTGACCAACCAGCTGACCAATCAGGAGACCAACCTGAAGAAAGCTGACCAATCAGGGTGCAGCTTGTTGTTGATGTAAACATGTTTGTTTACACCCCCCCCCAGGTCTCCCACCATGGCCGGCGGTCTGTTTGCCATAAACAGGAAGTACTTTAACGAGCTCGGCCAATACGACGCGGGCATGGACATCTGGGGCGGGGAGAACCTGGAGATCTCCTTCAGGGTGAGGCTCAGATTCACAGACTGTCAGTGAAGGCACCACATTATATTTTATATATATATATATATAATAATAATAATAATAATAATGATCTATCTCTATAGATCTGGATGTGTGGCGGTCAGTTATTGATCATCCCCTGCTCCAGAATCGGACACATCTTCAGGAAGAGGAGACCCTACGGATCCCCGGGTGGGGGGGATACCATGGCCCACAACTCACTAAGACTGGCTCATGTGTGGATGGATGAGTACAAGGTACACACTCACACACACACACTCACACAGACACACACTCACACACACACACACACACACACACACACACACACACACACACACACACACACACACATACTCTCACACAAACACAGACACACACACACACACACACACACACACACACACACACACGTCTAATTGTCAGTGGTAACTTGTTTGTAGTCCTCTGACCTCACTTCCTGTTTGCAGTCCTCTGACCTCACTTCCTGTCTGTGGTCCAATCAGGAGCAGTTCCTGTCTCTGCGTCCGGAGCTGCGTGACCGTGGTTACGGAGACGTCAGTGATCGTGTTGCGTTGAGGGAGCGTCTGCAGTGTAGGACGTTCCGCTGGTACCTGGACACCGTTTACCCCGAGATGCAAACGCACGGAAACAAACACCTGCCTGTGTTCAACAACAAGAGCCTGAGGAGGCCCAAAGTCCTGCAGCGAGGACGGGTACTGACCGCACCACGCATCATCAGACCCTGAACGCACCACGCACCATCACACACTGTATACAAAGTCCTGCAGTCACTGAACGCACCACGAATCATCACACACTGAACGCACCACGCATCATCAGACCCTGAACGCACCACGCATCATCAGACCCTGAACGCACCACGCATCATCACACAATGTATACAAAGTCCTGCAGTTACTGAACGCACCACGCACTGAACGCACCACGCATCATCAGACCCTGGACGCACCACGCATCATCAGTCACTGAACGCACCACGCATCATCACACAATGTATACAAAGTCCTGCAGTCACTGAACGCACCACGCATCATCACGCACTGAACGCACCACGCATCATCAGTCACTGAACGCACCACGCATCATCACACAATGTATACAAAGTCCTGCAGTCACTGAACACACCACGCATCATCACGCACTGAACGCACCACGCATCATCAGTCACTGAACGCACCACGCATCATCGTTATCTCACTCTCTACTTCCTGTTGTCTCAATTCCTGTTTCAGTTGCGCTCACTCTCGTCGGGGGGGTGTTTGGGGGCCCTGGGCCGCGCGAGTCAGAAGGGGGGGGGGCGTGGTGCTGAGGACATGTGACCCCCGAGACCCCGAGCAGGTGACACACACACACACACACACACACACACACCCACACACCCACTCTCGCTTATTGGTGCTGTGAGTGATAGTAGAGCAAAATATATATGATGTAGTGCACACTGTATACAGTAAATGTATATAATGTGTATATCTGTATATTTATGTGTATCTGTAGGTGTGGTCGTACGATGAGGACGGCCAGCTGCTTCTCGCCTCTCTCTTGTGTTTCGACGTCTCTGAGGTCCGGACCCTGGACCCCCCCCGCCTGATGAAGTGCCACGGCTCGGGGGGGTCTCAGCAGTGGAGCCTGGGGGTGAGACACACACACACACACACACACACACACACACACACACACACACACACACACACACACACACACACACACACACACACACACACACACACACACACTCACATTTAATTGAATCCCTCCCCAGAAGTCCAACCGGCTGTACCAGGTTTCCGTTGGTCAGTGTCTCTCCGTCTCTCGACCAATCAGGCCGAAGGGTTCTGTTTCCAAGGGTTCCATTACCATGGCGATCTGCGACGCCTCAGAGGATCAGCAGTGGCAGCTGGAGGCCTGAGCGGCCAATCAGAATCCTCCGTCACTTCAGAACTTCCTGTTTCCTCAGGACGGCTTCAACCAATCAGAAAACTCCAACCAATCAGGACGACTTCAACCAATCAGAAAACTCCAACCAATCAGGACGACTTCAACCAATCAGAAAACTCCAACCAATCAGGACGACTTCAACCAATCAGCAGATTTTACTCTGAAATTAATTTGATTTGAATGGAAACAGAGTGAAAGATGGGACCGACTGTAGGGTTTAAACCCTGCAGACCCTCACCCTTAAACTGAGGGTCTACAGGAGGGTCTAACTAACCCTTAAACTGAGGGTCTACAGGAGGGTCTCACTAACCCTTAAACTCAGGGTCTACAGGAGGGTCTCACTAACCCTTAAAATGAGGGTCTACTGGAGGGGTCTAACCAACCCTTAAACTGAGGGTCTACTGGAGGGTCTCACTAACCCTAATGAACTCCTTCCTTCAGTGTTACTGGAACAGAAGAGACCCAGGGCGTTATCTATTGAGAGAGGATGAAATGTAGTCACCCTGATCAGCAGGGACTGAAGACGATGTGTTTGTATTCTGATATTAATCTGACCGTTTTAAATGTGTCATTTCATCAACACATGTCTGACTGTGAGGACATGGTGTACCCCTTCTCCTGACTGCAGGTGTGTTTTCTAATATCAAACCTATGTGAAAGTGTTTGTTAACAGCTCTTCTAAGTTTTAGCAGCTTTGAAGTCCAATAAAAAACATTCTAAAGAACGGCTGACAGTCCTCGTGTTTTCAACTTGATCAAAGTCAGTATTATTAGTGTGTTCAGGTACAGTGATCAGAGTGCAACCATGAAATAATCAAATCTAAGACTTGTAAAGGAGAATTTTCACCCACATGCTGTTCTCTATGGTGTCGTCATGCAGATGTACAGACGGTGGTCTTCAGAGCTCACATTAACTAATGGCTGCTGTTGGTAACCACTCTAAACTAGCATCGCCTGAAAGGGCTGTTTTAACTGGATTAAATGAAACTGTAAAAATAATGTTCTTAATTTTAATTTGTCTTTCCACACTGTCAACTGTATCAGTTCAGATGATCTCACATGTTCTGTTAAACATCACCGTCTCACCTGCTTTCACTGAGCTGATCTCTGGAACATTACCTGGAGCAGCTCAGGTGTTCAGCATTAGTTACCATGGAGATCTACCCCGGTGAGAAGAGAACCAGCGCCGTAGGACCGCACAAAAGATTTTTAGAGTTATATTTTTGTTATTTTTAATCCAAGAGATGCTGATTTGAAACCGTTGTTACGTATTATGGCATGTCCTGTTTCAGCTGGAGAGACGGGAGTTCGTCCCAAATCCTCCTGCTGTATTTACACCTCCACCTGGGAGTGAGACTACAGACGGAGCCCACTCCATCAGGAGGGGGAATGGGTAGGGTGTGGTTTGGAATTGGAGTTAATCCTGAAGTTACCTTAACAACAAACCCTGCTTCGGGTACAGGCCTCAGGGGTCTCAGTTATGGAACACTATGACCAACACAACGTTAACATAGGTACATGAGCAAATCTAAATACAGTATAAAATATTCTGATAATAAAGCCTTTTGTACTCCAGTGTCTGTACTCAAAATGTCCTTATATGAATCCCAAATGAACTTTGAATTGGCCTTGACCTCTGCATGTCAACATTCAAACATAAACTGTCAAGCAAATCACCTCACGCACGTTTAGGCAGGAAGTACACAATGATAACACCTTCACACTGGTGGGTAACGCTCCACAAGAGGGCAGTGTTGTTGAATGCAGCTCCAGACTCCTCCCCCAATCAGGCCCTGCTATAAAAGGCACCTGTGGGCCTTTGTTCCCTCTTTGCTGAGTCATGGTTGGTGGTACAGGTAGGCAGTTTACTTTGTTGCACAAGTTTTCCTCAGGCTCAACACTGACTTTCTGCTTTCTCATGTTTGTGATGTGTTAATTACCCACACCTGCTGTGGTGAATAGGTCCAAAACATTCAAGTGAATTGTTTGTGTGCAGCATGGTGAATTGTTTTACCCCCCACAGGTTTTAGGTTCACCTGCTGCTGTTTAATTTATCATTCAATGCTTAGCTTAGCATTTGCCAGTTGTTCATACTGTTTAAGAACCAACATGGATTTTTGTTTCACTTTGTTTTAAAGTGGTTTTTAGTGAAGTTCATAGCTGTTAACTGGGAAACTTGACGCCACCCTCAATCCTTCCTTGTCATGTAAGTTGCCTTTGTCATTAATATCATGTTTGTAGGAATTGCAGTTTTCTATGAAGTTGATGCTTAATTGATTTTAACCCACTGGTTTGTGGTAGTAAATGCGTTCATTTGAGTGGTTTTGGTCGGCCTTTTGAGAGTCTTTGGTCGGTCTATTGAGGTGGTTTGGTCGGTCTATTGAGGTGGGTTATGCTGTTTGGTCGGTATTTTGTGGTGTTAAATGGGATTGACGCAGTCATTTGAGGTAGAAAACATGGTTGGTTTTTTAGGTAGTAAACGCGGTTGTTCGAGGTGAACGCTGTTTGGGCAATGGTTTTTCTTGTAAAATGCAGTTTTGACAGTATACAATTTTCATAACTCTTGTCTCTGTCCCTCTTCAGTTTTAGCTCAGTTTGACCTTGGACCAGCCCCTAGGTGGGCTGCTGTAGGCGTAGACTTCCTCTCCAAGATCTGTGAATATTCATTAATGCATATTACTAGCTCTGTTCCCGGGCATCACCCCCTGGAGTTTTTGTGTCTGTACTCTTACAGGTTTCCGTATTAAAGGTCATAAACTGTGACTGGGCCTGTTGCCGAGGTCCCGATTGAAGCCCAGCTTACTGTCTTTGCCGTAACCGGGAAACCTGACATCATCCTGGATCCTTCATGGTCATGTAAGTTGACTTTTAAATTTGTATTGTGTTTGTAGGAATTGCAGTGTTTGTCTTCGAAGTTGATTTTAACCTTCTCGTTTGAGGTTGTAAATGCTGTCATTTGAGGTTGTTTGGTCAGTTTTTTGAGGGTGGTTAGTGCTGTCATTTGTTGACCTTTGAGGTGGTGAACGCGGTAGTTTTGGCGGTGTGAGGTGGTGAACGTGGTTGTTTTGGCGGTCTGAGGTGGTGAAGGCGGTTGTGTTTGAGGTGGTGAACACCGTTGTTTTGGCGGTCTGAGGTGGCGAAGGCAGTTTTGGCGCTGGTTTGATGTGGAATCCTCTGTTAGTACACAGTGTTCAACTTGTATTAACGCTGGTCTCTGTCCACTTTGCAGCTTTAGCTCAGGCTGACCTTGGACCAGCCCCTTGGTTATGCTCCTATAGGCTTAGACTTCCTCTCTATTATACATTCATTAATGCATATCACCAACTCAACACGGGGCATCTCTCCCCGGAGGTTTTGTGTCCCTCCTCTTGCAGTATTACAGGATGGGTCTGGATCATGAACCGTGACAGAGCCTGTTGCCGTGGTCCTGCTCGAAGCCCATCGTAACGTCTTTGGAGTAACAGGGAAACTTTCCGACACCATCATGGAGCCTTCATTTGCATGTAAGTCAACTTTGTCATTTTAATTGTCTTTGCAGGAATTACAGTGTTTTTTTCCTACAAAAAGATGTTTGATTGATTTTAACGCACTGTTTGAAGCATTGAACGTGGTCGTTTTGGTTGTCGTATGAGGTGGTGAAGGCGGTTGTGTTTGCGGTCGTTTGAGGTGGTGAAGGCGGTTGTGTTTGAGGTCGTTTGAGGTGGTGAACGTGGTCGTATTGGCGGGCTGAGGTGGCGAAGGCAGTTTTGGCGCTGGTTTGATGTGGAATCCTCTGTTAGTACACAGTGTTCAACTTGTATTAACGCTGGTCTCTGTCCAATTTGCAGCTTTAGCTCGGGGTGTCCTTGGACCAGCCCCTTGGTTATGCTCCTATAGGCTTAGACTTCCTCTCTTTATACATTCATTAATGCATATCACCAACTCAACCCCCGGGGCATCGCTCCCCGGAGGTTTTGTGTCCCTCATCTTGCAGGTTTGCAGTATTACAGGATGGGTCTGGATCATGCACCCTGACAGAGCCTGTTGCCGTGGTCCTGCTCGAACCCCATAGTAACGTCTTTGGAGTAACAGGGAAACTTTCCGACACCATCATGGAGCCTTCATTTTCATGTAAGTCAACTTTGTCATTTTAATTGTCTTTAAAGGAATTGCAGTGTTTTTCCTACAAAAAGTTGATGTTTGATTGATTTTAACGCACTGTTTGAAGCATTGAACGTGGTAGTTTTGGTTGTCGTTTGAGGCGGTGAAGGCGGTTGTGTTTGAGGCGGTGAAGGCGGTTGTGTTTGAGGCGGTGAAGGCGGTTGTGTTTGAGGTGGTGAACACCGTTGTTTTGGCGGTAGTTTGAGGTGGTGAACGCGGTGGTTTTGGCGGTCTGAGGTGGTGAACGCGGTGGTTTTGGCGGTCTGAGGTGGCGAAGGCGGTTGTGTTTGCGGTGGTGAACACCGTTGTTTTGGCGGTGGTGAAGGCGGTTGTGTTTGAGGTGGTGAACACCGGTGTTTTGGCGGTGGTTTGAGGTGGTGAAGGCGGCTGTGTTCGCGGTCATTTGAGTTTGATGTGGAATCCTCTGTTAGTACACAGTGTTCAACTTGTATTAACGCTGGTCTCTGTCCCCTTTGCAGCTTTAGCTCGGGCTGACCTTGGACCAGCCCCTTGGTTATGCTCCTATAGGCTTAGGCTTAGACTTCCTCTCTTTATACATTCATTAATGCATATCACTAACTCAACCCCTGGGGCATTGCGCCCTGGAGTTTTTGTGTCCCTCCTCTTGCAGGTTTGCAGTATTACAAGATGGGTCTGGATGATGAACCGTGACAGAGCCTGTTGCCGTGGTCCTGCTCGAAGCCCATCGTAACGTCTTTGGAGTAACAGGGAAACTTTCCGACACCATCATGGATCCTTCATTTTCATGCAAGTCAACGTTGTCATTTTTATTGTCTTTGCAGGAATTGCAGTGTTTTCTTTTTCTACAAAAAGTTGATGTTTGATTGATTTGAGCGCACTTTTTGAAGCATTGAACGTGGTAGTTTTGGCTGTCGTTTGAGGTGGTGAAGGCGGTTGTGTTTGAGGTGGTGAACACCGTTGTTTTGAGGTGGTGAAGGCGGCTGTGTTGGAGGTGGTGAACGCGGTGGTTTTGGCTGTGTAGACCACCCTGGCATATTTTTTGTGCACTCAGGGGCAAAAGTAAGGGTAATTTTCTGTCTCTCCATTTGGGCACCCGCGTCTCCAATGTAAAGTCCTAGGATTGTACATTTGGAAAATTCAAGTCACTAACGGTGAGTTAGTGATATGCATTAATGAATGTATACATTGAGAGGAAGTCTAGGAGCATAAACTAGGGGCTGGTCCAAGGTCAGCCCGAGCTAAAGCTGCAAAGGGGACAGAGACCAGCGTTGGTACACGGTGTTCAACTTATATTAACAGAGGATTCCACATCAAACCAGCGCCAAAACGGCCAAAATCACCAAGTTGACCACCTGAGTGGTGGTTTGAGGTGGTGAACGCGGTGGTTTTGGCAGTCTGAGGTGGTGAACGCGGTCGTATTGGCGGTCTGAGGTGGCGAAGGCAGTGTTGGCGCTGGTTTGATGTGGAATCCTCTGTTAGTACACAGTGTTCAACTTGTATTAACGCTGGTCTCTGTCCCATTTGCAGCTTTAGCTCGGGCTGACCTTGGACCAGCCCCTTGGTTATGCTCCTATAGGCTTAGAATTCCTCTCTTTATACATTCATTAATGCATATCACTAACTCAACCCCCGGGGCATCACTCCCCGGAGGTTTTGTGTCCCTCCCCTTGCAGGTTTGCAGTATTACAGGATGGGTCTGGATCATGAACCGTGACAGAGCCTGTTGCCGTGGTCCTGCTCGAAGCCCATCGTAACGTCTTTGGAGTAACAGGGAAACTTTCCGACACCATCATGGAGCCTTCATTTTCATGTAAGTCAACTTTGTCATTTTAATTGTCTTTGCAGGAATTGCAGTGTTTTTTTCCTACAAAAAGTTGATGTTTGATTGATTTTAACGCACTGTTTGAAGCATTGAACGTGGTAGTTTTGGTTGTCGTTTGAGGTGGTGAACGCGGTTGTGTTTGCGGTCGTTTGAGGTGGTGAAGGCGGTTGTGTTTGCGGTCGTTTGAGGTGGTGAAGGCGGTTGTGTTTGAGGTGGTGAACGTGGTGGTTTTGGCGGTCTGAGGTGGCGAAGGCAGTTTTGGTGCTGAATCCTCTGTTAGTACACAGTGTTCAACTTGTATTAACGCTGGTCTCTGTCCCCTTTGCAGCTTTAGCTCGGGCTGACCTTGGACCGGCCCCTAGGTTATGCTCCTATTGGCTTAGACTTCCTCTCTATTGATACATTCATTAATGCATATCACTAACTCAACCCCCGGGGCATCGCTCCCTGGAGTCTGTGTCCCTCTTGCAGGTGCAGTATTACAGGATGGGTCTGGATCATGAACCGTGACAGAGCCTGTTGCCGTGGTCCTGCTCGAAGCCCATCGTAACGTCTTTGGAGTAACAGGGAAACTTTCCGACACCATCATGGATCCTTCATTTTCATGTAAGTCAACTTTGTCATTTTAATTGTCTTTGCAGGAATTGCAGTGTTTTGTTTTTTTTACAAAAAGTAGATGTTTGATTGATTTGGTGGTTTTGGCTGTGTAGACTACCCTGGCTTATTTTTAGTGCACTTTGGGGCAAAAGTAAGGGTATCTTTCTGTCCGTCCATTTGGGCACCCGCGTGTCCAATGTAAAGTCCTAGGATTGTACACAGATTGTACATTTTGAAAATTCAAGTCCCTAACGGTGAGTTAGTGATATGCATTAATGAATGTATACATAGAGAGGAAGTCTAAGCCTATAGGAGCATAAACTAGGGGCTGGTCCAAGGTAATCCTGAGCTAAAGCTGCAAAGGGGACAGAGACCAGCGTTAGTACACGGTGTTCAATTTGTATTAACGGAGGATTCCATATCAAACCAGCGCCGAAACTGCTTTCGCCACCTCAGACCGCCAAAACAACCACGTTCACCACCTCAGACCGCCAAAACTACCGCTTTGACCACCTCACACCGCCAAAACCACAGCGTTCACCACCTCAAACGACTGCTGAGATGGTCAACATGTTGATTTTGGCGGTCTGAGGTGGTGAAGGCAGTTTTGGCGCTGGTTTGATGTGGAATCCTCTGTTAATACAAGTTGAACACCCTGTACTAACGCTGGTTTATGTCCCCTTTGCAGCTTTAGCTCGGGCTGACCTTGGACCAGCCCCTAGTTTATGCTCCTAGACTTCCTCTCGATGTATACATTCATTAATGCATGTCTAACTCCCCGTTAGGGACTTGAATTTTCCAAATGTACAATCCTAGGGCTTTACATTGGAGACGCGGGTGCCCAAATGGACAGACAGTTACCGTTACTTTTGCCCCTGAGGGCACTAAAAATAAGCCAGGGTGGTCTAAACGTAGACTTCCTCTATCTGTATACAATCATTAATGATATCACTAACTCAACCCCCGGGGCATCGCTCCCCGGAGTTTTTGTGTCCCTCCTCTTGCAGGTTTGCAGTATTACAGGGTTGGTCTGGATCATGACCGTGACTAGGCCTGTTGCCGTGGTCCTGCTCGAAGCCCATCAAGACCCCGAGATACTTGAACTCCTTCCTTACTTTTAGTGGACAGTCCATCGGTTTCCTGCTGAGAATTCAATTATACCCAATTCATTTATCAAAGGAAAAATATTACAAACATCAATGTACACGATATAAAACCACCCCTGCCTCCATCCTGCTCAATAATTCCACCCGGAACGATAAAACAGGGTTTGCTGTTTCCCTGGGGACTCTTTACTGTGACGGACCTATGACGGGAGAACAGGTAGAGAGGTGAGTTATGATAACTACTGCAGGGATGATATGACAAATATATAACAGAAATGTATATTGCTTAGTCTAAACAGCTTATAAATTACTAGAATCGCTAATCACGCTTTTTTTCATCCCCATAGGTTGGCATGCCAATCCAGCCCCCCGACATTAAGGATTAATGTGTTTCTCATACTGACGTCAACCATTCAATAAACGGGTTTGAGCGCCACACAACCTCTTGTCATCTTTTATAAATCAAATGCTTCCTGTGCAATGCTTTACCGTGGAACAAATGAATATGCTTCGCCAATAGTGAAGCTATATAATACGTAATGGATTTTGATCATGTATATTCAATTTTCATAATGATATTGAACATTTTGCATGTGTCCCTGAAATTGCTGTCCACCTGTCATTAAGGGGTAACTGCCCCTATAAGAAACACTCGGTTTTCAGTGACATTACTACCACCATTTTGTCCTTCTTCAGTGGAGGCTGAGACAGTGGCTATAGTTGCAGAGTAATGATTAAACTTATATTTCGTAATTGTAATCATGTGTGTAGTTGGATGTCAAGCTTAACATGTCAAGCTTCATGCTGTTATAGTGAATATCAATTAATATAAAAACCTTTCAGAAATTTGAAATATATTTGTTAAACAGTACGCAGTCACCTTGCTAACTGAATCATGTTGCTAACTGCAAAATAAAAGAACAAAAGAACTCCACTGGCTCCCCGTTTCACACCGCATCTACTACAAACTCCTGGTCCTCACTTTCAAAGCCCTCCACCATCTGCCCCCCCCCCCCCCCCCCCCCCCCCCCCCCCCCCCCCCTTACTGACCTCCTCATCCTCTACCAACCACCCCGGTCCCTCAGATCCACCTCAGCCGGTTTGCTTTCCATCCCCAAGGCCAAACTCCGGAGCTTCGGGGACAGAGCCTTCTCTGTGGCAGCCCCGAAGCTCTGGAACTCCCTCCCCCAATACCTCCGTGAGTCTGAGTCCCTCAACCTGTTCCAGTCCCGCCTCAAAACCCACCTCTTCAACTCTGTATCCATAAGCCCCCCCCCCTCTCAATCAACTTCCTCCTGCCTGCTTTTCTGTTTTGTTTCTTTTTGACATTGTCTTTGTTTTGTTTGTCTACCCTCCCTCCCAAATGTAAAGCGTCTTTGGGTTCAAGAAAAGCGCTATAGAAATAAAATGTTATTATTATTAACTGAACTGTACTCATTAAATGCTAACATTAGCCAACAATGTCCACCCTGTCATTGTTCACCCAGTCAGCACCCTGTATATTTTGCTGTTTGCATGTACATTGTCTGCTTCAAGTACATTTATAAAAAGTGTGGGAGCTTGACCAACATCAATTTCTAAGAGCGTAACATTTACTTAATACAATGAATATTAAGTTCAATTGAACATCTCAGCTTTTTTTGGGGGAAATGGGGAAGTCGCAAATGCACCTTATGGTGATATTGAAAATAAACGGGAGCAAAATACCACAATAAGTTCCTGTCCATCTTCATACAGACTTCCCTCGTTTGGCGGTGGAGGTCGCCAGTCTGGCACCCATTTACAGGCCCACCGATGCGCTGCGTCAGGAGTGAAACACAATATAAGACAAAATAGGTTGGCTTTCTTTTCTAGTAGAAATAATACTAATATGGATCCCAAACCTGTGGGTTGAGCTATACTGTATGTAATGTGTACGTTTAGTGAAACTTCAGATAAAACAACACATTTTACTTAAAGAAGGAGAAGGGTAAAATATTGGAAATTCAGTTTTAAAAAAGCATTAAGAATCAGGATACCAGTTATTGTGCGCCTGAGACATGGTGGGGAGTTGTTGTGCGTCTGCACATTAAGTTGCTGTCTAAATTAATTTCAACTTTGGAGATCACCGGGTTTCAGTTGAACCACAAACAGAGGTTCACATGTTCTTTTGTTAATGGTCTTGAATCAAACAATTGAATTACATTTTTATAAAAGAAAAGAAACACTTGTGCTCAAAATAGACACATATCATAAAATACTGCTGTACAACACAACAGTGGACAGATGATGCAGCTGTCATCACGTCATATTTATTTGACGTTGCTTTAAAATTATGCACTGAGTAAAGGACATGCCATAAGTGTGTCATACTTAAGTTGACTGATAAAGCATGACCCCTGCATGCATAAACTTCTGAAAAGCACGATTGTATCAAACCTGTTGCTATTCCATTGTCCACTAATGCTAGCCATACTTTTTTTCCATAGCCATATGTTGTCTCACCAGGTGGCGAAATGCCAAAGTTGAAAAGGTTCAGAGGCCAAAGGTCATTATTGCTATGTAATAACATGTTATTTCATTATGTGACCAAGCCATGTTGTCTCAATCTCCTCCATCAATGAAATTAATGAAAAAGGTATATTTCTGCTGCTAAAATTGGGATTTTGGTCTGTTTCATTAATGATCTTATGAGCATTTCTTTGTAAATTATTAAAAAAACTAACAAAAAGAAAAGCTTCATGTGTACATAGTGAACAAAATACGATTCAACTTTTTTTTTTTATTCAGACTAATTGGCCTTGGCTCATTTTCTGTGAATAACATATATATGAACACATTGTCAATGACCACCCACTGTACATCCCCGCTACACATTTATATTACATACAGAGGGAAAGCATCTATTGTGGTGAAATACTCTGACCTTCAACCTACATAAATACTCAGTTCAGCTACGTTTTGTGTTTCAGGTTTGTTTTGGCAGGCCCTTTATAGCAACTATTGGATATAAATGCAAATATTTTTCAAAAGTTAATCAACAAAGAATGTCACAAAGTACAAGTACTAACTTCAGGTGGAGTGATTAAAAGGACAAGCATGACTTAGCTGTGTGTAGCATGTGGAATGAGCTTACATTTTAAGGTTGAGATGTGGCTAGTAATGTATAGTAAGAAATAGACTCGTTTAGGAGCCGGATGTGCATGAAAAACCACTGACAAAGACAGTTCAATTTCTTCCAATATTTTATTTAACTAACTAACTAACTAACTCTAACTCTAACACTAACACACACACACACACACACACACACACACACACACACACACACACACACACACACACACACACACACACACACACACACACGCACACGCACACGCACACACACGAATATGTTTACAGGGATGCAGCATTGCAAATATATCCACTTTGGAGTGGCTTTAGGGGACATATCGAATCATATCTACAAATCGAGCCGAAGCTAACAAGCATAGTCTCGACTGCCTAGCATGCAAGGGAATGGGGAGAAAAACCATTAATTGGACTTTGAAGACTTGAAATGTTCATAAGTCGTTCCAACAGGTGGGCATCCGTAGCCCACTTTGTGTGTGCATTGCCCCCCCAAGGTGCACAGCGAGTTTGAAGCAAATTGGTGCATTTTTCATTTTTCAGATGTAATTTTGGGACAAAATTAACATGGGATCACTCCGGTCATTGTACGTACTTCGTCTCACTGGAATATTAACGGTCAGATTGAATACAACATCGACCCAATTTCTCCGGTCAATGATGGGAGAATTTTGAAAGTGACAAAACACTGTTTCACACATTTAAAAACAATTAAACAATGTTTACCCAGGATTCAATCACTTTTCCTGGCTTGTAAAGTGCTGTGAAGCAGCCTGTTCTCTGGGTGCAGTCTGGGTGGAAGAGCAATGTGCATCACCCTGAGTCTCTGCCTGTGAGACCCTGCTAACAGTAGTAACTCTGCTGTACTTATCTTCTTGTACATTTCATGAGTCAAATGTGGACGAAATGGACAGTTTCCTGTACATTTCATGAGTCAAATGTGGACGAAATGGACAGTTTCCTGTACATTTCATGAGTCAAATGTGGACGAAATGGACAGTTTCCTGTCCATATGACCGGCTGTTATGCAGTCAAATGTGCATTTGAATTAAAACAGTTTAATGCACTTTTAACACTCATGTACCCACGATTCAAGCTACTTTCCTGGTTACAAAGGGCTGTGAAGCAGCCTGTCCTCTGGGTGCAGTCTGGGAGAGCCATGCTGCAAGGAGCTCTCTGTGTCTCTGTGTGAGTCTCACACCCCGCTTCTCTCTGGGTGCTCTCTCCCTGTATTCACAGCACATTTCCCCAGCTTTCAAACACTTATTACTGGGTATGAAAGCCTTGTGCATCACCCTGGAGCTCTGCCTAGGTGCCTTTGAGTGTGAGACCCTGCTTACAGCAGTGAACCTGCTGCCAGCATTACAAACATATAAATCAGGCGTTTTAACACTTTTTTCCATGAAAATGATTTTTATTCACTATCATGGGGCTATATAAATCAAATTCCGGGTAATTCGAAGCACAATTGTACCTTTTAGTATTTAAATGTATTAGTATTATATATTTTTGGGCTATTAAAGTGACATTTCTGGGTGACTTTGTCAGTTTATGGAGATTAGCCCACAATTCCCGGAGGTTCCAGGCCGAATTTGGGAGCTCATAGGCGGCCTGCCATACGCCCCCACCAGTGGAAAGCAGAAAAAAGTAAAGAAAACGGTCAATTATATCTTAAAATAATCAAAAATGAAGTTAAAAAAAATTCTCGAAAAAACGACAGTGCCAACGGAGGAGGGGCTTCAAAAAGCTCAAGTCTTCGGCGCTTCGGGCCGAAGCCCCGGACACTTTTTTACTCCCCCGTTGAATTTTACAACGGAGAGCGTAATCGAGACCTCCCCTCCTCCGTCAAAAAAATTTATTCATCTTTTCCAAGCTACCATCTGCACGAAATCAGAAACCCGGTTTTTGAGAGGACTCAGAAAAAAACCCGCTGTTTCACATCATGGAGGAATGTGCCCGCTACATAAGTGCTTTGGCTCGGATACAATGGTTGCATGGAGACCCCCCAGCATGGTTCTTACCAAACTTTAAGTTTTTGAACTGGTCTCTAGAGGAATGCAAGGGGAGTTGTCAAGGAATTATGAGACACTATTTTGGGATAACATTTCTCCATTTTCACCCCTTTCCTCTGGTTCTTCCAAAAGTTAACTTAGACTTTTTCTGACTCTGGAGGAATGTGAGGGGAGTTGTCAGGGGACTCTACCCGCATTATGATGCACTATTTTCGGATACTTTTTTACATTTTCACCCCTTTTGTCTGGTTCTTTTTATTTTTCTTTCTGTTTTGGCCCGTTTCCTTCTACCGGGGGCACTGCCCGGTCCTGGGTGCTCCCCAACGGCCTTTGTCCAGCCGTTCCCCCACAACTCGACTGTACATTAACAGATTTGTCCATTTTTGCTGCGTTCCTCTCACCTCACTGATCGAATGGCAAACAAAACCCGCCATCGGAGGGCCTCCGCCGGCCCCGCCTCGTGCCGGTGCTTTGGCGGTCGGTTCCTCCGAACTGCGGGTTCAACTCTGATGGCCGGGAGGGTGTGCTGCGTGGGGGTAACCCTGCATGTCTCTTACCTCCCGGACCGACCAATATGAAGCGTTTCCAAGACGAACCGTCTGACTCGGGGTTCCACCACGGGTTCCGCAGCGGGTTGGAAGTTCCACCTCCCCACTTCGCCGCGGAGTGCCAGGCAAAATCAGTTTCTCTAATCCTCCACTGTTGCATAGCGGCCTTAGTCGGCTGCCGCGTTCAGCAATTGGCCTTGCTCCGGGCACCAGTTCCCTCTGGGACCACGGCTCGGTGGCTTCACATGATATAGGGTCGACCCTACTTCGTCACAGGCTACCTGTTTGATCCTGCGTAACAACCACATATGCTTGTCTGCAAAGAGGGAACTGCCTGGTCCTGCCCTGGTGTTCCTCTACGGCTAGTGTCCAGCCGTCAGCTGTGCTATCAGCAAATTTGACCTGCCATCGGAGGGCCTCCTCCCCGGGTCCACGTGCCGGTGCTTGGCGGTCGGAAGAATTATATTTTGCAGGACATGACAGAGCTCAGGAGTCTGTACTTTGAAGCTCCTGGAGCGGACAAAGATATGTGTATTTGCCTGAATGATTCACAGCTTTTTGGAAATACACCAAATGTGAAATTGCAGTACATTACTGAGCTCATTTAACGACATGGAGTACCAGGGGCACTAAGGTCTTACCCGGATGTCCTTATGTGTTTAGTCAGAGTGAGAGTGCTTAAGTTTGGGTACACAGCTTTGCCAGGCGCACCCACCCGTGGAAAGACGAAATATGACAAAACAGTTAAAGTGTGAACCTCCAGCACAGGGGGGGTGCCGTGAAGAAGGCCGAATATGGATGCTGATGGGCGGACGGTAAAGCACCGCAAAATCCACCCCCCTTTTAGGGTTACCAGGGGCATGAGGTTCTGTAGGGTGTGATCATCTGGGTTTAGTCCGTGGGGGAGTGCTTAAGTCCGGGGGCCCGGGGTCTCACGGTGTGCGAGGTTATGGAAGTATGCATGTCAGGGAGAGACGCTGGAGCTGCTTAGTCCGTCCTTTGGGGCTCTGTGAGGGGCTACAAATAGGTGGTTTTCCCAGTCTATTTCATGGAAGTCTGACTTATCCTGTTTGCAAATAGGTTGACACATGAGAACTGCACTCAAATCACTTTGTGCTTTTTCAACGGTTTAAAATAGTTTTTTCACTTTTAAAAACAGCTTTCTGCCCTGGAAATGATTTCTAATCATTATTACCATTATGGGGGGCTGCAGGAACACTTTCCCCGCCTTTCAAACACTTATTCCTGGGTAGGAAAGCCATGTGCATCACCCTGGATCTCTGCCTGTGTGACTGTAAGTGTAAGACCCTATTAACAGCAATGACTCTGCTGTACTTATCTTCTTGTACATTTCATGAGTCAAATGTGGACGAAATGGACAGATTCCTGTCCATATGACCAGCTGTTTATGCAGTCAAATGCGCATTGTAATTAAACCAGTTTAAGGCACTTTTAACACTGACATACCCACGATCCAAGCTGCTTTCCTGGGTTACATAGTGCTGTGAAACAGCCTGTCCTCTGGGTGGGAGAGCGAGGTGCTGGAAGGAGCTCTCTGGGTGCGCTCTGTGGCTCTCACAGCCCGCTGCGCTCTCCCTGTATTCACATCACTTTTACCGCCTTTCACACACTTATTCCTGGGTAGGAAAGCCATGTGCATCACCCTGGAGCTCTGCCTAGGTGCCTTTGAGTGTGAGACCCTGCTTACAGCAGTGAACCTGCTGCCAGCATTACAAACATATTAATCAGGCGTTTTAACACTTTTTTCCATGAAAATGATTTTTATTCACTATCATGGGGCTATATAAATCAAATTCCGGGTAATTAGGAGCACAACTGTACCTTTTACTATTTAAATGTATTTGTATTATATATTTTTGGGCTATTAAAGTGACATTTCTGGGTGACTTTGTCAGTTTATGGAGCTTAGCCCACAATTCCCGGAGGTTCCAGGCCGAATTTGGGAGCTCATAGGCGGCCTGCCATGCGCCCCCACCCGTGGAAAGCAGAAAAAAGTAAAGAAAACGGTCAATTATATCTTAAAATAATAAAAAATGAAGTTTAAAAAAATTATAGAAAAAACGACAGTGCCAACGGAGGAGGGGCTCCAAAAAGCGCAAGTCTTCGGCGCTTCGGGCGGAAGCCCCGGACACTTTTTCACTCCCCCGTTGCACTTTACAACGGAGAGGGGAATTGAATTGAGAATTGAGAGCACTTAGAAAAAAAACGGCTGGTTCACATCATGGAGGTATGTGTCCGCTACATGAGTGCTTTGGCTCGGATACAATTGTTGCCTGGAGGACCCCCAATCATGGTTCTTACCAAACTTTAAGTTTTTGAACTGGTCTCTGGAGGAATTCAAGGGGAGTTGTTAGGGAATTATGAGACACTATTATGGGATACAATTTCTCCATTTTCACCCCTTTTCTCTGGTTCTCCCAAAATATAATAGTTTTTTCCTGATTTTTCACTGATCGAATGAAAAACGCGACCCGTCATCGGAGGGCCTCCGCCGGCCAAGCCTCGTGCCGGTGCTCTGGTGGTCGTTTCCTCTGAACTGCGGGTTCGACTCTGATGGCCGGGAGAGTGTGCTGCGTGGGGGAATTGATGGAAGCGCACCACCAAGAGTGGAGCCTGCAGCTTAATTTGACTCAATACGGGCAACCTCACCCAGCCCGGACACGGAAAGGATTGACAGACCATTTTCTAGCTGACACTGCTTCTAATAATACTTTGATGTGCTGACAGCCAGTCCACCACACAATAAACAAAAACGGCTTTCTAATACCCTGGATGAAAGTACCCTCTCTAAGTGCACTATGTCTCGGATATATCTGATGCCTGGAGACCCCCCCATCCTGGTTCTTAACTTTAAGTCCAAACTGGTCTCTGGAAGAATGCAAGGGGAGTCGAAAGGGGACTCTTCTCGCTGCTAGTCTTGTCAAAATGAGGGGTGTGTTTGAGGGGAGGGCCCTGGCTGTTTCGGCAGCCTCCGCTCCTCTCTTCTCTCCCTCCCCGAGACCAGCTCGGGCACCCACTGCCACTCACTCTGAGCCTGGCTCCCGAGCAGCGCGTTCTCCCCGGCAGTCCGCCAGCAGATGAAAAACACCCACCTCTCCGCCTCTTCCGAGGGACGAGGGAACTGCGCGGGGGCTCTGCTGGAGGCTCCTGCCGGGTGCTCCGTCCTGCGTTTCACCGGGATCCGGCTCCAACACTCGGAACTCTGACTCCAGCGCGGTGTGGCGGCCTCGCCCTGGCCGTCCACCGTGCGCCCTCCGGGTACCTGACTCCCCTGCCTCCTCCGGGGGCAGGTGTGAGGGGTTGAATGCCTCCTCCCCCCGCTGCGGCGAATGCAAAAAACTATTGATGAATGCCTTTGAATTTCCTTTTGGCCCATCTAATGGCCACTTCAAAGGCCCCCGCCAGTCAGAGGTCAGGATGGTATCGAGCTCTTTGAGGCTCTGTTGCACGCCCTCCACGTAATGTTCTTCCAGAATCAGTTGTGTGGTGTAGGCCCAATTTTTTGCATTGCCTTCTAATAATTCCTTTGTTTTATTGGTCATGGACACTGGTGTGATAACATTTTGTAGGTAATCAATCAGTCTGGTAAAGGTAATGGGTGTTTTCTTGTTGGCCTCATTCCCTTTGACTGATATATTATTGAGATGATGTACCTGTCTCAATAGGTTGTATATTTTTCTGATCTGTTGTCCTAAAATGTTGTGTGCGTCATGTTTTGGTCGGTTGTCCCTATTTGTAATTTTTGTTCCACGCACAGGGGGATAGCTGGGGAATCACGGCGCGTTCCTGTCATTCTGTGGTTCCCAGGCTCCCCGTCTCGGTGGCCTTTCGACAAACCTCTGTGGGTGAGTAAAGTGTGGTCTTGATTTATAGTAATTATTGTTGCTATTATAGCTGTTGTTATAGCGATCACGTCTGGGAGAGGGATAATTCCCACGTCTGGGTCTTATTTCGCCCCTGCCAGATCTGCTACCCATCCGGGAAGCTGATCCCACTGCACTCGCGTAGCTGCAGTGTTGCGCTGTTTCTGTGTCTTTATTTTGATCAGGGAAATGGAGACGTTGGCGTGGCCTCTCACGTGGCTTGTCATATCGCACGAGTCTCCAGTCATCCATTTTAGGTGAGTACCGTAATCAATGAATAACTAAATAAATGAATAAATGAATAAGCCTGTCGCGACGTTTCGGTACGTGTTGTACCTTCCTCAGGCGTAGGCTTAAAATAATTGTAAGTGTGGTCGAAATCTGAAAGAAGCTGGGATCTGTCGGTGTCGTCCTCTCGCTGGTCAGAATTGAAGTGAGTGGTGAATGATTCTTCTTTTATACAGTTCAGGCCCCATGAGGGCTCCGCCCCCTCTGTGGAGGCACGGAGAGTTACGTGGTTCTTTGTCCTTCATTGGTAAACCGACAAGTATTTATTTAACCTTCCTTACTCTTCATTACCAGATTAGATAAGTGAAGGTTTTTTATTTATTAATTAATTATATATATATATATATATATATATGCGTGTATATATTTTTAACTTTTTATTGGTTTGTCGAGCAATAGGTTTTAACCTATCGCTGGTCAAAGCTGGAAGTGTCTCCGTTGTCCCGTAGGAGCAGTGTATTTAATGCAGCTTTTTTTCTCTTTTCTGTTTTTCCTTTCACAGGTGAACTGACAGGTATGGCATTTCACCTTTATTAATCTTCACTATCACAGTAGGTATGGATACAAATGTTTCATTATATTTATTTATAAATTTTTGTGGGTCTTTTGTATTTGTTAACAAATATTCAACCCTTTTATGGACAGTGATTTTATTGGAAACGTGTTATATTTCTGTCATTATCCATCTGTAATATGTCGTGAACTGTAAGGTTTAGTTTAGAATAAAGGGTTAGGGTTACTGACTATGTTTGGACACACATAACGTGGGATGCTTACTGCCATTTGACAAACTTCCGCACGATGGAACTGGTATGTCAGCTTAAAGGAAAGTGCGTGGATATATTGGGATTAACTAGTAATTGGGGAAAGAACCAGGCTGTGGCAGCACCTTCCTATTTTTAAAGCCAAATAACGATTCTTGCCATTGGACAAACTACCGCACAATGGCTGAACTTTTTAAGGCAGGAAAATTGTTTCAAACCTGGGGGAAATGGGTGAGTCTGAGACCCTGTTAACAGCGGGCTGTGACCCAGAGAGCACACCCAGAGAGCTCCTTCCAGCACCTCGCTCTCCCACCACCCAGAGGAGAGGCTGCTTCACAGCACTATGTAACCCGGGAAAGAAGCTTGAAACCTGTCCATTTCATCTACATTTGACTAATGACATGTACAGCAGAGTCACTGCTGTAAGCAGGGTCCCACAGGCACACAGGCAGAGATCCAGGGTGATGCACATGGATTTCTTACCCAGGAATGAGTGTGTGAAAGCTGGGTAAAAGTGAGAGAGCAGCAGCGAGCTGTGACACAGAGGTACACAACGAAGTGTACACTGGGTCATTCAGAATGTGCTATTTCTGATAAATAGCACGTTCTGAACACATGTCAAACAGAGATTCCTATTAAAAGTTATCAATTGATAACAAGATTTGACATGGGCAAACAGGCTATTTCACAGGACACAGGCTATGTCAGACTTCCATGAAATACACAGGGAAAAGCACCTCTCTGTGGCGGCTCACAGAGCCCCAAATGACGGACTAAGTAGCTCAAAAACGATTTAAAACCGTTTGAAATGACTGTTGGGTGCTGATGGAAAGCAGGCGGAAATAAATTGATTGTTTTACCCAGGAAAAAGTGTTTACAAGGCGGGTAAAGTGTTTCTGCAGCCCCTCCATGACGGTAATAATGATTATAAATCATTTCCAGGGCAGAAAGCTGTTTTTAAAAGTGAAAAAACGATTTAAAACCGTTTAAAAAGCCATTGAGTGCAGTTACCATGTGTCCCCACAGGAGGGCAAATCAGCCAAGTGAGCACAGTGCAAACACAGTCAAAAACACCCTAATAAAAGGCAAATCAATGGATTTAGAGTGCAGGGAAGCTCCGCAACAGACACAGGTACATTCCTAGATCCCCACAATAGTGACAACGGTGATTAAAACTAGTTTCTGCGGGGAAAAGAGTGCTAAAAATCAAATTAAACTCTGCTAACAGTGTGCTAAAAGCCTGATTGTTTCAGAGACCCATAGCCATGACACAGTGAACCATTTACATCCAAAAGTATCCATTTAAAAGTCATTTTTGTAGGGGGAAAAAGGGTGCAGAGAGAAGCCTGAAAATGCTTCTCCAGGACCCCGGAGAGCTCGCAGGTGCTGGAGAGGGGGAGACAGGCTCACGGGCATGCCTGGGGACCCCTGCAGAACCCACAGCTGCTGGGTATCGACATGGAGGTTTGGCAGTCCGCCTTTCAGCACCCAAACTCGGCCCTGAGACATTTTAGCCCCTCTCAGCTATAAGAAGCCATTATCCCTCCAAACTCTTTGCTTACCACCCTGAGCACGCCCGATCTCGTCCGATCTCGGAAGCTAAGCAGGGTCGGGCCGGGTCAGTACTTAGATGGGAGACCGCCTGGGAATACCCGGAGCTTTTTGTTGTTAAATACAGGCACATCCATGGTGATAAGATACAATTTATAACTGAAAATAGCATGCTAAACGTGGGTAGATTAGTTTCAAAGGTCGGGGGGACTGTTTTAATTCAGTTTGGAATTAAAATGGGTCATTCAGAATGTGATGTTTAACAATAAATAGAACATTCTGAACACATCACGTCAAACAGACATTCCTATTAAAAGTGATCAATTAGTAGCAAGATTTGACATGGGCAAAAAGGGTATTTTACAGGAGACAGAGCGCGAAAACCACCGGTCCAAGACCCCCAAATGACGGACTAAGCAGCTCCAGCATCGCTCCCTGACATGCGTACATCCATAACCTCGCGCACCTTGGGTCCCCGGGCCCCCGGACTTAAGCACTCCCCCACGGACTAAACCCAGATGATCACACCCTCAAGAACCTCGTTCCCCTGGTAACCCTAAAAGGGGGGGTGGAGTTTGCGGTGCTTTATCGTCCGCCCATCGGCATCCATATTCAGCCTTATTCACAGCACCACCTGCCCTGCTGGAGGTTCACACTTTAACATTTTTTTACTCTCATCTGCCTTACACATCCTCCCACACTTGAGCCCTCCTCACTCGGACTAAACTCACCCACCAGAACCACATGCCCCTGGGGACCTTGAAGGATTTTCACCATTATTCTTTTTTGGTAAAATGACTTTATTTAAACACATAAAAACAACATAAAAACATTAGCATACAAGTATTTTCACATGTGAATGGCTAAAATCGGTACATTTTGGTCCACTTCCATTCTCCTCGACTGTTGCCTCTTCCTCCAATCCCGATTTAATTCCTCATCTGTGGAAGACGAAAATTCGGTGGTGTCCATGTATATAACGGGGC
>NW_022991587.1:65000-67500 GCF_902827175.1 Gymnodraco acuticeps
TGGACCCAGCTCTCATCTTCTTGCAAGTGGTGCTTCACAGCATGTGATGTGCTGGAGAGCGCTCTCTGCCTGGGTGAGAGCCTGCACGGCCTCTCACATGACTTTTACCCAGCTTCCAGACACTAATTACGGCGTGATTTAACCATGTGCATGGCCCTGGACCCAGCTCTCATCTCCTTAAAGTGCTGCTTCACAGCATGTGAGGTGCTGGAGAGCGCTCTCTGCCTGGGTGAGAGCCTGCTGGTACTCTCACATGACTTGTACCCAGCTTCCAGACACTAATTACGGCGTGATTTAACCATGTGCATGGCCCTGTATCCAGCTCTCTCCTCCTTGCAAGTGGTGCTTCACAGCATGTGAGGTGCTGGAGAGCGCTCTCTGCCTGGGTGACACCCTGCTGGTCCTCCTAGTCCCTTTTACCCAGCATTCACACACTAATTCCTGGGTAAGAAAGCCATGTGCATCACCCTGGATCTCTGCCTGTGAGTGTGGGACCCTGCTTACAGCAGTGAACCTGCATGACAAACATATGAATCAGGCATTTCAACACTATTCACTATCATGGGGCTATATAAATCAAATTGCGGGTAATTAGGAGCACAATTGTACCTTTTACTATTTAAATGTATTTGTATTATATATGTTTTGGCTATTAAAGTGACATTTCTGGGTGACTTTGTCAGTTTATGGAGCTTAGTCCACAATTCCCGGAGGTTCTGGGCCGAATTTGGGAGCTCATCGGCGGCCTGCCAAGCACTCCCAGCCGTGGAAAGCAAAAAAAAGTAAATAAAACGGTCAATTACATGTTAAAATAATCAACAATGAAGTTCCTGTCCATTTCATGTACATTTCCTCGTGTCCATTTCATGTACATTTGATGGGGGAGTCACATTTGGATGAAAGTGACCCAATTCCCGGAGGTTCTGGGCCGAATTTGGGAGCTCATCTGCGGCCTGCCGTGCACTCCCAGCCGTGGAGAGCAAAAAAAAGTAAATAAAACGGTCAATTACATGTTAAAATAATCAACAATGAAGTTCCTGTCCATTTCATGTACATTTCCTCGTGTCCATTTCATGTACATTTGATGGGGGAGTCACATTTGGATGAAAGTGACCCAATTCCCGGAGGTTCTGGGCCGAATTTGGGAGCTCATATGCGGCCTGCCGTGCACTCCCAGCCGTGGAGAGCAAAAAAAAGTCAATAAAACGGTCAATTACATGTTAAAATAATCAACAATGAAGTTCCTGTCCATTTCATGTACATTTCCTCGTGTCCATTTCATGTACATTTGATGGGGGAGTCACATTTGGATGAAAGTGACCCAATTCCCGGAGGTTCTGGGCCGAATTTGGGAGCTCATATGCGGCCTGCCGTGCACTCCCAGCCGTGGAGAGCAAAAAAAAGTCAATAAAACGGTCAATTACATGTTAAAATAATCAACAATGAAGTTCCTGTCCATTTCATGTACATTTCCTCGTGTCCATTTCATGTACATTTGATGGGGGAGTCACATTTGGATGAAAGTGACCCAATTCCCGGAGGTTCTGGGCCGAATTTGGGAGCTCATCGGCGGCCTGCTAAGCACTCCCAGCCGTGGAGAGCAAAAAAAAGTCAATAAAACGGTCAATTACATGTTAAAATAATCAACAATGAAGTTCCTGTCCATTTCATGTACATTTCCTCGTGTCCATTTCATGTACATTTCCTCGTGTCCATTTCATGTACATTTCCTCGTGTCCATTTCATGTACATTTCCTCGTGTCCATTTCATGTACATTTCCTCGTGTCCATTTCATGTACATTTGATGGGGGAGTCACATGTGGATGAAATTGACCCAATTCCCGGAGGTTCCGGGCCGAATTTAGGAGCTCATATGCGGCCTGCCGTGCACCCCCACCCGTGGAAAGCAAAAAAAAGTAAATCAAACGGTCAATTATATCTTAAATTCATCAAAAACTACGTTTTTAAAAATTCTCGAAAAACGGCTAAGTGCCAACGGGTGAGGGGACCAACCCTTCGGCGCTTCGGGCGGAAGCCCCGGAGACATTTCCACTGACCCGTTGCACTTTTCAACGGAGAGGGGAAGTGAGACCTCCCCTCCTCCGTTAACAATTTTCATTCAACTTTTCCAAGCTACCTTCTGCACGAAATCGGAAACCCGGTTTTTGAGAGCACTTAGAAAAAAACAGCCTATTTCTCATGATGGGGAAATCATGGAGGAATGCATCCGATGAGTGAGCACTTTGGATCGGATACAACGAGACACTATTTTCGGACACAATTGTTGCCCGGAGGACCCCCAATCACGGTTCTTACAAAACTTTAAGTTTTTGAACTGGCCTCTGGAGGAATGCAAGGGGAGTTTCGACGGAATAACGAGACACTATTTTCGGACACATTTTCACCATTTTAACCCCTTTTTATGGTTCTTCCAAAAGTTAACTTTAACTTATTTTGCCTCTGGAGGAATGCAAGGGGAGTTGCCAGGGGACTTTACCT
>NW_022991587.1:75000-94927 GCF_902827175.1 Gymnodraco acuticeps
TTAACGTCTGTGGAACCCGCTTGCAAAATATGGGGACCCTGCGACCTTCAACAAGGTCAAAACTGTGGTCAGAGGTCACATTTTCATGCTTCACGGTGCCCTTTACGGCACAAAGGAAGGTCCGACCGCTTTGAGCTTGCTCTCATTAGAACCGGCTCGAAAAGTACATGCAGATTGATGCCTCTGCTGCTCCTAATGTCAAAAGTTACGGCTTAAAATGTAACAAAGCTCCAAAGGTCAAAGGTCACCTGTGCATGCTATAACCTACTGTTTTTGCCACTTAGGAAGGTCCGACTGCTTTGAGCTTGATGTCATTTTAACCGTCTCGGAGAGCAGATGCAGATTCATGCCTCTGGTGCAACAAAATGTGAAAGGTTATGGCTTAAAATGTAACAAAACCTTCCGTTAAGGCCTTTTGAGATGCTGTAGTGCTGCATGAGTGTTTAAAGTACTTTGAAAAGGGCTAAAGAGATACTTTTTTGACAGGGGGACTCTAAATAGGGCCTAGATCAGGAATCTGAAATATGGGAAACCTAACCCACACAGAACTTTTTTTTTGATAAAATGACAAACTTTCTCACACAATGCAGTTTCGCATCTGACACCCTTGTGGTGGAGGTGGGGAGGAAAATGAAAAAAATTGAAAAAATGTAGTTGGCGTTCTGAAACTTTCAGAGTGTGTTGCTTAACGTCTGTGGAACCCGCTTGCAAAATATGGGGACCCTGCGACCTTCAACAAGGTCAAAACTGTGGTCAGAGGTCACATTTTCATGCTTCACGGTGCCCTTTACGGCACAAAGGAAGGTTCGACCGCTTTGAGCTTGCTCTCATTAGAACCGGCTCGAAAAGTACATGCAGATTGATGCCTCTGCTGCTCCTAATGTCAAAAGTTACGGCTTAAAATGTAACAAAGCTCCAAAGGTCAAAGGTCACCTGTGCATGCTATACCCTACTGTTTTTGCCACTTAGGAAGGTCCGACTGCTTTGAGCTTGATGTCATTTTAACCGTCTCGGAGAGCAGATGCAGATTCATGCCTCTGGTGCAACAAAATGTGAAAGGTTATGGCTTAAAATGTAACAAAACCTTCCGTTAAGGCCTTTTGAGAAGCTGAGTGTTTGAAGTACTTTGAAAAGGGCTAAAGAGATAATTTTTTCACAGGGGGCCTCTAAATAGGGCATAGATCAATAACCTGAAATATGGGCACCTTCACCCACCCAGAACTTTTTTTCAATAAAATGTCAAACTTTCACACATAATGCTGTTTGGAGCTAAGAATCTGACACCCTTGTGGTGGGGGAGGGGCAGAAAATGAAAAAAATTGAAAAAATGTAGTTGGCGTTCTGAAACTTTCAGAGTGTGTTGCTTAACGTCTGTGGAACCCCCTTGCAAAATATGGGGACCCTGCAACCTTCGACAAGGTCAAAACGGAGGTCAGAGGTCACATTCGCAATGCCGACAGTACCCTTGATGGCACAAAGGAAGGTCCGACCGCTTTGAGCTTGCTCTCATTAGAACCGGCTCGAAAAGTACATGCAGATTGATGCCTCTGCTGCTCCTAAGGTCAAAGGTTACGGCTTGAAATGTAACAAAGATCCAAAGGTCAAAGGTCACCTGTGCATGCTATAGCCTACTGTTTTTGCCACTTAGGAAGGTCCGACTGCTTTGAGCTTGATGTCATTTTAACCGTCTCGGAGAGCAGATGCAGATTCATGCCTCTGGTGCAACAAAATGTGAAAGGTTATGGCTTAAAATGTAACAAAACCTTCCGTTAAGGCCTTTTGAGATGCTGTAGTGCTGCATGAGTGTTTAAAGTACTTTGAAAAGGGCTAAAGAGATAATTTTTTCACAGGGGGCCTCTAAATAGGGCATAGATCAATAATCTGAAATATGGGAACCTAACCCACACAGAACTTTTTTTGATAAAATGACAAACTTTCTCACACAATGCAGTTTAGCATCTGAGAGGCTTGTGGTGGGGGAGGGGCAGAAAATGAAAAAAATTGAAAAAATGTAGTTGGCGTTCTGAAACTTTCAGAGTGTGTTGCTTAACGTCTGTGGAACCCCCTTGCAAAATATGGGGACCCTGCGACCTTCAACAAGGTCAAAACGGAAGTCAGAGGTCACATTTTCATGCTTCACGGTGCCCTTTACGGCACAAAGGAAGGTCCGACCGCTTTGAGCTTGCTCTCATTAGAACCGGCTTGAAAAGTACATGCAGATTGATGCCTCTGCTGCTCCTAATGTCAAACGTTACGGCTTAAAATGTAACAAAACCTTCCGTTAAGGCCTTTTGAGATGCTGTAGTGCTGCATGAGTGTTTAAAGTACTTTGAAAAGGGCTAAAGAGATAATTTTTTGACAGGGGGACTCTAAATAGGGCCTAGATCAGGAATCTGAAATATGGGAAACCTGACCCACAGAACTTTTTTTGATAAAATGACAAACTTTCTCACACAATGCAGTTTAGCATCTGACAGGCTTGTGGTGGGGGAGGGGCAGAAAATGAAAAAAATTGAAAAAATGTAGTTGGCGTTCTGAAACTTTCAGAGTGTGTTGCTTAACGTCTGTGGAACCCCCTTGCAAAATATGGGGACCCTGCGACCTTCAACAAGGTCAAAACGGAGGTCAGAGGTCACATTTTCATGCTTCACGGTGCCCTTTACGGCACAAAGGAAGGTCCGACCGCTTTGAGCTTGCTCTCATTAGAACCGGCTTGAAAAGTACATGCAGATTGATGCCTCTGCTGCTCCTAATGTCAAACGTTACGGCTTAAAATGTAACAAAACCTTCCGTTAAGGCCTTTTGAGATGCTGTAGTGCTGCATGAGTGTTTAAAGTACTTTGAAAAGGGCTAAAGAGATAATTTTTTGACAGGGGGACTCTAAATAGGGCCTAGATCAGGAATCTGAAATATGGGAAACCTGACCCACAAGAACTTTTTTTTGATAAAATGACAAACTTTCTCACACAATGCAGTTTAGCATCTGAGAGGCTTGTGGTGGGGGAGGGGCAGAAAATGAAAAAAATTGAAAAAATGTAGTTGGCGTTCTGAAACTTTCAGAGTGTGTTGCTTAACGTCTGTGGAACCCCCTTGCAAAATATGGGGACCCTGCGACCTTCAACAAGGTCAAAACTGTGGTCAGAGGTCACATTTTCATGCTTCACGGTGCCCTTTACGGCACAAAGGAAGGTCCGACCGCTTTGAGCTTGCTCTCATTAGAACCGGCTTGAAAAGTACATGCAGATTGATGCCTCTGCTGCTCCTAATGTCAAACGTTACGGCTTAAAATGTAACAAAACCTTCCGTTAAGGTCTTTTGAGATGCTGAGTGTTTGAAGTACTTTGAAAAGGGCTAAAGAGATAATTTTTTGACAGGGGGACTCTAAATAGGGCCTAGATCAGGAATCTGAAATATGGGAAACCTGACCCACAGAACTTTTTTTTGATAAAATGACAAACTTTCTCACACAATGCAGTTTAGCATCTGACAGGCTTGTGGTGGGGGAGGGGCAGAAAATGAAAAAAATTGAAAAAATGTAGTTGGCGTTCTGAAACTTTCAGAGTGTGTTGCTTAACGTCTGTGGAACCCCCTTGCAAAATATGGGGACCCTGCGACCTTCAACAAGGTCAAAACTGTGGTCAGAGGTCACATTTTCATGCTTCACGGTGCCCTTTACGGCACAAAGGAAGGTCCGACCGCTTTGAGCTTGCTCTCATTAGAACCGGCTTGAAAAGTACATGCAGATTGATGCCTCTGCTGCTCCTAATGTCAAACGTTACGGCTTAAAATGTAACAAAACCTTCCGTTAAGGTCTTTTGAGATGCTGAGTGTTTGAAGTACTTTGAAAAGGGCTAAAGAGATAATTTTTTGACAGGGGGCCTCTAAATAGGGCATATATCAATAATCTGAAATATGGGAACCTTCACCCACCCAGAACTTTTTTTCAATAAAATGTCAAACTTTCTCACATAATGCTGTCTGGAGCTAAGAATCTGACAGGCTTGTGGTGGCAGAGGGGAAGAAAATGAAAAAAATTCAAAAAATGTGCTTGGCACTCTGAGCCTTTGAGAGTATGTTGTTGCACTTGTGTGGAACCCGCTTGCAAAATGTGACCGTGTACAGTACTAAGAGCCATTTCATTTTATTCCCCTCCCCCACCACGAGCCTGTCAGATTCTAAGCAGTGCAGTTGCACTGATATAAGGGTTGCTCATTGATCGCGAGTTCGAATCCATGCTGTGGCATGCATGCAACATTTTTTACATTTAGTCAAGAGAGAATTATATGTGGAAAGTTGTCTTCTCAGACATATTTGAAGTTGATTATTGTATAGTTATAGTTGTTTTTCACACGCTGGGAGTACTTCCATTCGCTACGTCTTGGTCTGTAGATGTACATACTGAGAAATATATCTCTATATATTAGACGTTTTTCTCAGTAGTCTCTTAGCGGCCCTGTGTCGCACTGAGATAAGCGTTGGACTTTGCTGCGGGAGACCCGGGTACGATACCCGCCTAAGCAGTTTTAATGAAAATGCGAAAATTATTTAAAATTAGTTAGGGAGAAAGGATCTTTACTTATAGGTTTATTTATTTTGGAATTATTAAATATAAAACAATTGTGTTGAATTAAGAGAGGGAAAATGGGTTACATTATATGTCAGGGTGAACAGTGAATGTGTGAAATCCTAGTATTATGCTAACCACTAGCAGCAAAGCTAGCATCACAGCTACTGCTCCGTTCTGCCTCACTTCATTGAGGAATATCTCCCCGCCCCATGTGCACTCTGGCCCCGGTACATGTGTTGCCTGTAAATGCTAACCGCTAGCAGCAAAGCTAACATCACAGCTACTGCTCCGTTTGGGGATACTTTGCACACGTTTTTCACACGCTAGAAGTCTGGGAATACTTCCGTTAGCTTCGTCTTGATCTGTAGATGTCTATCGGTGCATCGTTTGTCCATTTTGATGGTGTAAAAGACTACTGTCTGCGCGAAATCGGAAACCGGAAATATTTTTGGAAAAAAAACGGCTGCCTCACTTCATTGAGGAATATCTCCCCGCCCCATGTGCACTCTGGCCCCGGTACATGTGTTGCCTGTAAATGCTAACCGCTAGCAGCAAAGCTAACATCACAGCTACTGCTCCGTTTGGGGATACTTTGCACACGTTTTTCACACGCTAGAAGTCTGGGAGTACTTCCGTTAGCTTCGTCTTGATCTGTAGATGTCTATCGGTGCATCGTTTGTCCATTTTGATGGTGTAAAAGACTACTGTCTGCGCGAAATCGGAAACCGGAAATATTTTTGGAAAAAAAACGGCTGCCTCACTTCATTGAGGAATATCTCCCCGCCCCATGTGCACTCTGGCCCCGGTACATGTGTTGCCTGTAAATGCTAACCGCTAGCAGCAAAGCTAACATCACAGCTACTGCTCCGTTTGGGGATACTTTGCACACGTTTTTCACACGCTAGAAGTCTGGGAGTACTTCCGTTAGCTTCGTCTTGATCTGTAGATGTCTATCGGTGCATCGTTTGTCCATTTTGATGGTGTAAAAGACTACTGTCTGCGCGAAATCGGAAACCGGAAATATTTTTGGAAAAAAAAACGGCTGCCTCACTTCATTGAGGAATATCTCCCCGCTCCATGTGCACTCTGGCCCCGGTACATGTGTTGCCTGTAAATGCTAACCGCTAGCAGCAAAGCTAACATCACAGCTACTGCTCCGTTTGGGGATACTTTGCACACGTTTTTCACACGCTAGAAGTCTGGGAGTACTTCCGTTAGCTTCGTCTTGATCTGTAGATGTCTATCGGTGCATCGTTTGTCCATTTTGATGGTGTAAAAGACTACTGTCTGCGCGAAATCGGAAACCGGAAATATTTTTGGAAAAAAAACGGCTGCCTCACTTCATTGAGGAATATCTCCCCGCTTCATGTGCACTCTGGCCCCGGTACATGTGTTGCCTGTAAATGCTAACCGCTAGCAGCAAAGCTAGCATCACATCTACTGCTCCGTTTGGGGATACTTTGCACACGTTTTTCACACGCTAGGAGTCTCGGAGTAGGTCCATTGACTTCGTCTTCATCTGTAGATGTGATTTGATGTGTTTGTTTGTCAATTTTGATCGCCAAAACAATAGAGAAATGTCTTTTTACTTTATAGTGGAGTCTATATATAATGCTTTTGTTCAATAAGCTTTAGCGCCACTTGTGGTGCAATGGAATGAGAGTCGGCCCCTGCTGCGGGAGATCCGGGTTCGACTCCCGCCCTTGGCATCAGATCCTGACCTCCCTCAATTCGTTTGTATATGTTACCCAAGTCAATACAGGTCAATACGGGTGCATATTTAATAGTTATAAAATATATTATTATTTTGTAATTATTAATAATATTGAGAGTGGGCTTCCATATTGATCTGTGCACACCCCTACATGGCAGGGAGATATGCTGGGTTAGGGTTATCTTGATAATCTCATAATATGTGACCCAAGTCAATATGGGTGCATATTTAATAGTTATAGAAACTATTATTATTTTATTATTATTACAATATGACTGTTGCATGTCAGGGTGAGATGCTGGAGCTGCTGCGTCCGTGTTTTGGGGGTCTTGGAGCGGCCCAAAAGAGGTGCTTTTCGCGCTCTGTCTCCTTGCAGTGTGATATAGTCTGTTTGCTCATGACAGGGTGAGATGCTGGAGCTGCTGCGTCCGTGTTTTGGGGGTCTTGGAGCGGCCCAAAAGAGGTGCTTTTCGCGCTCTGTCTCCTTGCAGTGTGATATAACCTGTTTGCTCATGACATGGAGAGATGCTGGGGCTGCTGCGTCCGTGTTTTGGGGGTCTTGGAGCGGCCCAAAAGAGGTGCTTTTCGCGCTCTGTCTCCTTGCAGTGTGATATAGTCTGTTTGCTCATGACAGGGTGAGATGCTGGGGCTGCTGCGTCCGTGTTTTGGGGGGTCTTGGAGCGGCCCAAAAGAGGTGCTTTTCGCGCTCTGTCTCCTTGCAGTGTGATATAACCTGTTTGCTCATGACATGGAGAGATGCTGGGGCTGCTGCGTCCGTGTTTTGGGGGTCTTGGAGCGGCCCAAAAGAGGTGCTTTTCGCGCTCTGTCTCCTTGCAGTGTGATATAACCTGTTTGCTCATGACATGGAGAGATGCTGGGGCTGCTGCGTCCGTGTTTTGGGGGTCTTGGAGCGGCCCAAAATAGGTGCTTTTCGCGCTCTGTCTCCTTGCAGTGTGATATAGTCTGTTTGCTCATGACAGGGGAGATGCTGGGGCTGCTGCGTCCGTGTTTTGGGGGTCTTGGAGCGGCCCAAAAGAGGTGCTTTTCGCGCTCTGTCTCCTTGCAGTGTGATATAACCTGTTTGCTCATGACATGGAGAGATGCTGGGGCTGCTGCGTCCGTGTTTTGGGGGTCTTGGAGCGGCCCAAAAGAGGTGCTTTTCGCGCTCTGTCTCCTTGCAGTGTGATATAACCTGTTTGCTCATGACATGGAGAGATGCTGGGGCTGCTGCGTCCGTGTTTTGGGGGTCTTGGAGCGGCCCAAAAGAGGTGCTTTTCGCGCTCTGTCTCCTTGCAGTGTGATATAACCTGTTTGCTCATGACATGGAGAGATGCTGGGGCTGCTGCGTCCGTCTTTTGGGGTCTTATATTTATATCATCTGTGACTCCTCCTCTAAAATGGTGGCTAACCACATGCTGTTAAAGTCAAACCAAAAGTGTAATAGCATAGTCATTATTTGTTAACTACTAATCAATAACCCAAGTGGAAATATGCTCCGTTTCGGATACTTCACACTTTCGCAAACATTTACACACGATAGGTGTCTGAAAGTATATCCATTCGCTTCGTCTTGGTCTGTAGATGTGATTTGATGTGTCGTTTGTACATTTTGATGGCGGAAATATTGGGTTAGGGTTATATTGGGGTTCAGCACCACGGAGAGCGCCTCCCCTGAGATGTGGGATCTACAAGTGGGCTTCCATATTAGGATGGGGCAGGGGTTCAGCACGACGGAGAGCGCCTCCCCTGAGATGTGGGATCTACAAGTGGGCACCTACATCTACACACCCCCCCCCCCATAAGTACAAGTACACAGCAAGTGAATACTTGTGTTACTGTGTAATATGCGGAAAGTGGGACCCATATTGGTTACAAGTACACAGCAAGTGAATACATGTGTTACTGTGTAATATGCGTAAAGTGGGCACCCGTATTGGTTACAAGTACACAGCAAGTGAATACTTGTGTTACTGTGTAATATGCGGAAAGTGGGACCCATATTGGTTACAAGTACACAGCAAGTGAATACATGTGTTACTGTGTAATATATGGTAAGTGGGCGCCATATTGGGTTGACGGACACCCCCCCCCAAGTACAAGTACACAGCAAGTGAATACATGTGTTACTGTGTAATATATGGTAAGTGGGCGCCATATTGGGTTGACGGACACCCCCCCCCAAGTACAAGTACACAGCAAGTGAATACATGTGTTACTGTGTAATATATGGTAAGTGGGCGCCATATTGGGTTGACGGACACCCCCCCCCCAAGTACAAGTACACAGCAAGTGAATACATGTGTTACTGTGTAATATATGGTAAGTGGGCGCCATATTGGCTTGACGGACACCCCCCCCCCAAGTACAAGTACACAGCAAGTGAATACATGTGTTACTGTGTAATATATGGTAAGTGGGCGCCATATTGGCTTGACGGACACCCCCCCCCCAAGTACAAGTACACAGCAAGTGAATACATGTGTTACTGTGTAATATATGGTAAGTGGGCGCCATATTGGCTTGACGGACACCCCCCCCCAAGTACAAGTACACAGCAAGTGAATACATGTGTTACTGTGTAATATATGGTAAGTGGGCGCCATATTGGGTTGACGGACACCCCCCCCCCAAGTACAAGTACACAGCAAGTGAATACATGTGTTACTGTGTAATATATGGTAAGTGGGCGCCATATTGGGTTGACGGACACCCCCCCCCCAAGTACAAGTACACAGCAAGCGAATACATGTGTTACTGTGTAATATATGGTAAGTGGGCGCCATATTGGGTTGACGGACACCCCCCCCCCAAGTACAAGTACACAGCAAGCGAATACATGTGTTACTGTGTAATATATGGTAAGTGGGCGCCATATTGGGTTGACGGACACCCCCCCCCCCAAGTACAAGTACACAGCAAGCGAATACATGTGTTACTGTGTAATATATGGTAAGTGGGCGCCATATTGGGTTGACGGACACCCCCCCCCCCAAGTACAAGTACACAGCAAGCGAATACATGTGTTACTGTGTAATATATGGTAAGTGGGCGCCATATTGGGTTGACGGACCCCCCCCCCCCCCCAAGTACAAGTACACAGCAAGCGAATACATGTGTTACTGTGTAATGTATGGTAAGTGGGCGCCATATTGGGTTGACGGACACCCCCCCCCCCCCAAGTACAAGTACAGCGGCAGGCGAATACTAGCGTCGCTGCGTAATACGCGGAAAGAGGGCTCCCGTACGGGCTCCGCTGGACGCCCCCCGCCCAACTCCGCCTGTGGCCGGAGACGGGACGGCGTTCGGGAGCCCCTAACGGGTGTTAAACCCCGCCGGTCGCCGGGGAGGGGTCGTGCGCCGGGGGCGGCGCGGCGGAGGGGGGTCGTTTCTGACGGCCGGGAGTCGCCGGGGAGCCGCCCGGCCGTACGCCCGGGGGGGAGGCGCCCGGGGGTCCGGCCATTTTACGAAGGTAGCGGGGGGGCGGAGCCGGGCTTTGCGAACGGCGTCCGCCGGCCAGCGTTTTATGCTGTCGGCGGGCTCCGGGCCCTCCGAGCAGATACTGCTAGCATTGGTTAGCAAACATGTTTAGCTCAGCATCAGCTATATAATGTTAACTTAGCTTGCTACTAGCTTTGTAACTGAATATTTGAAAAGATGAGTGAATGTTTGCTTGTCACACGTTTGCGTTGAGTGGCGTTGACATCCAACTCTTGACATGACATAAAAAAGGTCGGTAACGTTAATCATTACGTTCCGCTGCCACCATCTACTGGCTAACGTTAAACGTAGAAAAATACATAGTTACATACATAATACATCTGTCGGTTTATAGGCAGGTTACAGGTTTATTGTTGACCACGTAACGTTAATGTTACAGGTTTATCAGGTTACCATTACACTGGGTTTGAGTGAGAGGATATAGGAATATGTTTATTTAAGTAGACTTAAAAGATGTAATTAGAGACCCAGTGTAATTAAACAATACGGTTGCAGAGGTCAAATTTTAACATTTTTGTCCACTGGCCAAATGGCTAGCCTAGTGAATGTTGAAATGTTACCAGCCACTCAATAGATTGCCATTGTTATTTTTGGCTGGTGCGTGCAACATACAGCACCAGCCACTTGCATGATTTACCAGCATTTGGCTGGTAAATGGTGTTAATGGTAGATATCTCTTTTGGAAGGCAAAGCAGCGGGTGTGGGAGAAGTTCGGAGAAGACATGGAGAAGGACTTTCGGGCGGCACCAAAGTTGTTCTGGAAAACTGTCCGACACCTCAGGAGGGGGAAGCAGGGAACCATCCAAGCTGTGTACAGTAAGGATGGGACGTTGTTGACCTCAACTGATGGAGTGTTAGGGCGTTGGAAGGAACACTTTGAGGAACTCCTGAACCCGACAACTCCGCCCTCTATGTTAGAGGCAGAGCTGGAGTATGACGGGGGATCAACACCAATCTCCCGGGGGGAGGTCACTGAGGTCGTCAAACAACTCCACAGTGGCAAAGCCCCGGGGGTGGATGAGATCCGCCCGGAAATGCTGAAGGCTCTGGGTGTTGAGGGACTGTCATGGTTGACACGTCTCATCAACGTTGCGTGGAAGTCGGAAACAGTACCGAAGGAGTGGCAGACCGGGGTGGTGGTCCCCCTTTTTAAAAAGGGGGATCAGAGGGTGTGTGCCAATTACAGAGGCATCACACTACTCAGCCTCCCCGGGAAAGTTTACTCTAAGGTACTCGAAAAGAAGGGTCAGGCCGATTGTCGAACCTCAGATTGAAGAGGAACAATGCGGATTCCGTCCTGGTCGTGGAACGACGGATCAGCTTTTTACTCTCGCAAGGATCCTGGAGGGGGCCTGGGAATACGCTTATCCGGTCTACATGTGTTTTGTAGACTTGGAGAAGGCGTATGACCGAGTTCCCAGGGAGTTACTGTGGGAGGTGCTGCGGGAGTATGGGGTGAGGGGGTCTCTACTCAGGGCCATCCAATCTCTGTACTCCCAAAGCGAGAGCTGTGTCCGGGTCCTCGGCAGTAAGTCGGACCCATTTCCGGTGAGGGTTGGCCTCCGCCAGGGCTGCGCTTTGTCACCAATCCTGTTTGTAATATACATGGATCGGATTTCGAGGCGTAGTCATGGGGGAGGGGGTCTGCAGTTCGGTGGACTAAGGATTGCACCACTGCTTTTTGCAGATGATGTGGTTCTAATGGCTTCATCGGTCTGCGACCTTCAGCACTCACTGGATCGGTTCGCAACCGAGTGTGAAGCGGCTGGGATGAGGATCAGCACCTCCAAATCTGAGGCCATGGTTCTCAGCAGGAAACCGATGGACTGTCCACTCCAAGTAGGGAATGAGTCCTTACCCCAAGTGAAGGAGTTCAAGTATCTCGGGGTCTTGTTCTCGAGTGAGGGAACAATGGAGCGTGAGATGGGCCGGAGAATCGGAGCAGCGGGAGCGGTACTGCAGTCGCTTTACCGCACCGTTGTGACGAAAAGGGAGCTGAGCCAGAAGGCAAAGCTCTCTGTCTACCGGGCCATTTTCGTTCCTACCCTCACCTATGGTCATGAAGGATGGGTCATGACCGAAAGAACGAGATCGCGGATACAAGCGGCCGAGATGGGTTTTCTCCGCAGGGTGGCTGGTGTCTCCCTTAGGGATAAGGTGAGAAGTTCGGTCATCAGGGAGGGACTCGGAGTTGAGCCGCTCCTCCTTCGCGTCGAAAGGAGCCAGTTGAGGTGGTTCGGGCACCTAGTTAGGATGCCACCTGGGCGCCTCCCTAGGGAGGTGTTCCAGGCACGTCCAGCTGGGAAGAGACCAAGGGGTAGACCTAGGACCAGGTGGAGGGATTATATCTCTTCGCTGGCCTGGGAGCGCCTTGGGATCCCCCAGTCAGAGCTGGTTGATGTCGCCAGGGAAAAGAAAGTTTGGGGCTCTCTGCTGGAACTGCTACCCCTTGCGACCCGACCACGGATAAGCGGAAGAAGATGGATGGATGGATGGATCTCTTTTGGAACAGGTCATGTTTTAATATCACCAGTTCAGTATATTTCAGATAATATTGCAGCAATAGTTTTTTAGTTGCAAATGGCACAGAACAATGTTTACTTTTAAGTACTTTTAACACAGTTTCCCTGCGGGGGATTAATAAGTATTTGTGATACTGATTTCTGATTCTGAAGTGTTTTGCTTATAAGTTGTTTGCATTTAGCTAAAGTGTGATGTTTTTCCTCATATTGCATTGCAATAGCCTGTTTAAAGTGATATATAACAAACACTAATCAGTACTGATACTGTATGCTAATAGATATAGGAGTGATAATAATACAGCAAATGCTTTGAATTTCTTAGATATAGTTGTGCTGTATTCTTAACAGACTGGATAGCAGCAGACAATAGAAGGCTTATTACAACCAGAAGAGACATGAGACTTTTATTTTTTAGAGACTTGAGACTTGACTTGGACTCGTGACCAAAGACTTGAGACTTGATCAAGTCTCACCCCACAAAGACTTGAGACTTGACTTGGACTCGTGACCAAAGACTTGACTTGGACTTGCAAAAAAAGACTTGTGAACATCTCTGCTCAGTGATGATACTATACCTAAACAATCTGTGGAACGATTACCACGAGCGTGGTGCGGGTAGATCGCGGACCGTTAAAAAAAAGAGTAACAAAAGAAAGAAAAATAATAATGTTTGAAAAATACGTTTTTAGATGTAAACCTATCATCCACCACCCCGTTAGCAGGTGCCACTTGATTGACGTATTTTGAGACACCTCAATAATATAATACATTAACCGTGCTTTACGTGAACCTCATCCTGACACAAGAGAGGATGGCAGGAATGCAATTTCCCGTGTTCAGTGAATGCAACAGAGGCAAGTCACCAGACCAATCAGAGAGTTTCATGGAAATACACGTGTGCATGTGTCATTCAAGCTCGGCTCTGTGTGTGTGTGGCAATAGCGCATTTAGTGTGTGTGTGAGAGAGAGAGAGAGAGAGAGACCGGTGCTAGCGGGGACCGTGATATTAGCATCTGGTTAGCTAGCTGCACTAACGGACATAAGGAGCTGTTTCCACAACAAGCTGGAGAGTCCTCCCCTGTCAGACTGAGGGGCTCAGGTGAGCTAAAGGACTCTCTGAGTGTTTAGAACGGTTTTGTCACAAATTATTCAAAAGATTATTTCCGTGGCACACCTTCATATGATCATTATAGTTATACAAACAATAAGAGAATAAATGAAAAACAGGTATGAAATACTATGGCAGTAAAACAAAATACAGTTTTAAAAGGGGAGTGATTTGTAAAATATCCATAAAGAAAAATAAAATCTGTTTACAGTTGTGTTTCATATGGGTGTTGTTGTAGCAGACGTCATTCTTTGGCGGGGGCTCTAAGGCCCCCCTCTGCCTCCGCGCGTCCTTTTGTGAATGGGTCAGATTAACAGAGGAAGAATTCACAGCAACCATTGGTAAGGTTATAACAAATATGCTGATTTAATGGCAAAAGACACAATAACACAACATCACAAAGTAATCCGGATTACCCCGGCCCTGGTTCCTCCAGCTGGGAAATCTTACTTACTTCGTCTTGGCAGCAGGAGGAAGAGAGGCCGGACACAAGGACTCAACAGGAGATATTGTAAAAACAACAGGAGGAGCTGTGTGGATGCTACTCCCATACAGGTCATCTATTGGCCCATATATAAACGATGGGCTTTCATAGCGTATCAGCGCGCGCCAGCCGAGATGATCCGGAAACAGTCTCTTAGTTTGAAGCAAAACAAACACATCTGGCTTTAGCTTCCACACACACACACATTCTTCAGACTTCCCTCTCTGCTCCCCTCCCCCATCTAGTCTCCTGTCCTGCAAACCTGCTCCTTATTTCCCACAGGAATGTATAAAACCACACCTATATTAGTGATAACATGATGCAACACACCTCTTATATATGGGTGACATTAAGATGAATATAATCTTTAATTCTCCACATTCCCACTTTCTATCTCATTCTCAAGAGATAAACTTACACAAGGCATTTTGAAACATATCTACTATCATTCTTTTCTACTGTGTATGTCCCCCAATATTGTATACATCTATCAGAAACTGAGACCCAAAGTACTTGAAATCTTTGGGAACAGAACACCACTTTCCATGGCAGTGAAGGAACCATGAGAGGGGCAACCTGAGTGCTAGAAAGCAGTCTCCTTGTGTGTGGTGAATCATCAGCCCCCCCTCAGAGGAATAGCCAACAAGGGCAGCTGATAGGGAGGGGGAGATGCGGCTTTCCCTTCACGGGTGGAACTGATCAGAGAGAAGTAGACTCCTCTGCTGCCTCGACAAGTCCCCCAGCCCGCTGACAGCCGCTTCCGAGTAGTCTGCTGTAAGGATGTCTTCAGAATCCTGCTCCTCCAGTCCACTGATGGCTGCTTCCGAGTCAACCTCCTCTGCGAGGGCCACGTCCGTCCTGATGTCGTCCCCGGTCCTAGCAGGTGGTTTCCCTGCCGCACACTGGCACCAGCTGTCCCCCTTTCCTCCTATGCGGACGGCATGAGAGATCCGCTGGGTCACTCGGTCGGGGCCGGAGAGCCTGGGGTTGAGCCACTTTGGCCTGATGACCTTCAGCCAGCCGAACTCCGCTGTGTCGGCCTCCTGGGTCCCCCTTTTTGCGTCACCAACCTGTGTGGAGAAATCTGATACAAATCCCTCAAGCCTACGCTCAAGGCTCCTGGGCCCTCAGCAGTTTGACCCACCACTGCGTATGAATACAGAATTCCAACAAACTGTCATCAAATGTCTTTCTATTATGAATTTAGATGAAATGTATATCCCCATAATGACCTAAACAATAAAGTCTATGGCTTTTACTTCTTTACCAGGCTAATTACATGATGTTGTCAAAATTAAATTCTGTCTCATTACATTACTATGTTTTAGCTTTAACTGTAATATGTTCTTTCTACATTTCAAACCTCAGTTACTTTAATACCTGTTGAAATATTACAAAATGGTTTCATCATCACAGGTCAACTTCTTCAGTATTCCATTCTGGAATTACATCTCTCACAGTAGCCCCTTGGCCACTGATTCTGCATCTGTGTTACCTTTTATAACTCAATCAATATTAGAAACATGTCAACATCCATCAAACAGTATCTTATCCCCAGATATGGAGCAGGTCAATTCTAAAACTGTCAATCAATGGTCAGATTGAACAATCGAGTTGGGGCAGCAGGTTCCTTTCAGTCCCTAAATGAAAAATGTAGATTGTGAAGTTTACACTCCCCCTTTTTACACATGAACACATGTGTAACCAAAATCCTGTATGGTAAGAAAAACCTTCAGGTAATAATGGATTATAAGAAAATACCAAAAATGTTTCCCAAATGTACATCCATCATTTCCACAGTAAACACTTCAGTGAAATGAAGTGTTTCTCTCCATCTTTCAGTCCCAAAAGAAACAGAATCTTCATGTGTTAGTTTGAGGTTCACATTCTGCAAACTCCTGTGGGAGTGAAATATCACATTAGAAACGGGTCACAAGTGCGGTTTTGCAATTCTGTGGAATGTTAGGAAACCTCTCATTTCCCACAGAGCCCCAAAATAATGTGTTAGTCCAAAAGCATGCTTGATTAGTGATTGTTTTAAATCATGCAGTTGCACTGATCACATGCAGACATACACTCACATTCACACTCACACTGTCAGGTCGTAAAGTCAAGTTTGGTCAGGTACACCCCAGAGTCAGTCATTGACAGTGCTTTCTCAAGTTACACTGTCGGTCAGGGTCAAAGGTCAGTTGGTCTCAGTCTTTTTGGCCATGTGTCGTGCTCTGCAGAGACTTTGATATTTCAGCATAGGCAAGTATCCTTTGTCTACAAAAACCTGTCATATATGGAGCGCCATCATTAATTAATTCACGATTACAAATTTTCCAGATATCTCTAACTTTTCATCGGAACAGCTGTTTCCCACATTCCCTGAAAAGTGTTAGCCAAAAAAATGTCACTTCCTTATAGTACTACTACTGCAGTTTATTAACACCTAATCTATATTAACATGTCTAATAGATCTAATTCAGAAAGTTGTGCATATAATTATTATCTTGAGTCAAACCATTACTAGGACCTGTTCGGGGTTCCCAGTAAAGCCCTGGACAGGCTCCAGTATGTGCAGAACTCGGCTGCCAGGGTGCTCACTCACACCAAGCCCTGGCAGCACATCACCCCCACCCTGATCCACCTACACTGGCTCCCAGTCAAGCACCGTATCACCTATAAACTCCTTCTTCTGACTTACAAATCCCTCCATGCCCTCGCCCCCCAATACCTGTCTGACCTTCTCCGCTACCACACTCCATCCCGGAAGCTAAGATCATCTGGACAGGATCTCCTCTCCACCCCCCGCACCAGGTTGCGGACTTTTGGTGACAGAGCCTTCAGTGTGGCATCCCCCACCCTCTGGAACTCTCTCCCCCCCAAAATCTGCAGCGCCCCAACCCTGGACATTTTCAAAAAAGCCCTCAAAACGCACCTTTTTACCAAGGCTTTCGCCACTGTATAGTTAGTTTAATAGGTTTATTTTTCCGCTACTTCCCCCCCCCCCACCCCCTTAACCTGTCTGCCTTTTTTCCCCTACTCCCCCCCCCCCCCTACCCGACTTGTAAAGCGACCTTGGGTTTCCTGAAAGGCGCTATAAAAATATTATTTATTATTATTTATTATTAGGACCTGTGTAGCTCTGCATTTCATTAATCTTCAATTCTGGTCTACCCAAAAACAATGTTAAATTCTTTAGCAGTGTGTGGAACCCCGGGTGTCCGAACATGCAACAATTACTCCCTACTTTATCCTATGGTAATAACTATGGCACAATGGTGAAATCAATACTTTATAGATTGGAATACTATATTTGGCTTGGCACCAGCTCTCCCTTTAACCTTATCCATACAAATAAAGATTTGTCTTATAGAGCGGTTCCTAAAATTATCCTTTTAATGGTGATCAATATTGTAACAATGAGATCAGTACTTTATTCACAGGTGAATACAAAATCTCTTGAAGAATAATTTGTTAACATGATGAAAAGATTGAAGCATATGGTTCTACTCTGTCATGTCTCCCCCTTTATCCCTCAGTGTGTTTTAGGATGATTCTCATTTTACTTTAATAGTTTCCTCTTTACTGCTATTTTTAATTTACCAATTGATTAATTCATGGTTAATACAACTTTTTATCTTCACTTATTTATCAAGTCAATTCAAGTTCTTTAAATGTGCGCTTATAATAAGTGTGTTTATGTGTAAACTCACTCATTCCCGTTGATTCCCTTCCCCTCCCTGGTTTATCTCAAGCCTCGACCCCGGCCACCTCACATTCTGCTCCACCATCTCCTCTGATTCTGACTCCTCCCCCTTTGTCCCTCAGTTGTTGAATCCATTTTGCTGTAGTTCTTTGAGGCAGCCTTTGGCCCTGTCACTGTTCTTGTACTGCTTTGCATTTCATCTCCTCCTTTACAGTCTCTCTGCTGCTTTATGGAGGGCGGATTCTGCTCTCATGTCCCACACTTTGCTCTTGTGCCAAATCTCGTGGCTCAGCTTGGAACTTCATGCCCTGCCTGAGTGACTGATGAGAGTAGATCTCTGCCTGTCAGCAAGCTGTTTGGTTCTGGATGCCACAGGTGGAGATAGTTCTGGATGCAGTTCTTATTGTTGTTGTTGCTTCAGCTCTGGTTCTCTGTCTGGTCTATTGAGAAGGAGCAGTCTCCTGGTTGGGATAGGCCTTTGTTTGCTCAGGCGGATCGGGGTCTTAGCCGTCTGACAGGCAGAGAGAGAGAGTCCAGGTCTCGGGACGCATTACCTATAGAAATTCTAGCACACTGAGGTTAAATAAATCCAACCCTTTCCACTCTGTCTCTTTCTAATCATACTATTTGTCTTAGTAGTTAACTGCCATCTAAACAACACAATTAATGTCTACTAATGATATTACAAAAACTCCCTCTAATAATCGTTTCATCCATTGTGACATATTTACCCAAACTAAGTTTTTCAACACCTACATGTTTCCAGCATCGCATATTTCACACACTATGAAAGAACCTCCCTGTACTTAAAAATCCCACTGCTTGGTTAGAACAATAGTAAACCTGCAGAGCACACTAATCAGATCACAGTAATGTAATTTGACCCAAGTGTAGGCCTATGTCGTTCCTAAAAATGTTAGCAAACACCAAACTCCAACTACAACATTTATAGATAAATTGATTTAGCAAAATGAAATCTTATGTAATTCAAAATGTGACAAAAGAACAATGATTTGTCTTACACAAGATTGTGGTCTAACAGAATGACTCTTGACCTCATGGGGTCAAATAACTTGGATGGATCATCCTGAACATGTGGCCTGAAGAACAAAAGGACCTCTTAATCATTAACAATGGACTCTCAGAGATGAGATCTAGCCATGAGGTGGCTGACTTTAAAATGAACTGTGACAAATAAACCACATGCGTGTGGGTACATTATAGTTTGAAATATAACACAAAACAACACTACATTAAAATAATAACCATTCAAATGAGCTTTGGTGAAAAGCATGAAAAACAAAACAACTTAATCTACTCTCATTGTTCGTGTACATCTTTACTCCAACTATTTCACCATCTAGTAATGCCAACTGGCTGGCCAACTAGCTTAGCAGTATAGCACTAACCTCATGTGACTGGGGGAAGGGGAGGGGAACACTCAAACATGTGCAGATATAAACCACACTGCTTGGAGACTGAGTTCAATAAAATTAAACCATACGACTTGTAGTCTGGCTTCAATAAAAATGTAACCAGACAAGGCCAGTTCATAACACTTAGAGCTGAACTTCACTGTTGTATGATCAATACAACTCCTAAATAACATTACAATATATATTTCTTACAGTGAGTTTGTTATCTAATGTTTAACAAATTCTCCTCTTTCTATGTCAATCTAGGTGGAATAATCCACTATTATATTAATTTGAATCGAACCTTAACCTCATGTACTTCATATACTCAGTAAAACCTATTTTTACTTTCCCTCAACGTTACTGTATGTAATTAAATTCCTCTGAAATATAATTAAGTACAATTCTCAGTTAATGACGAATACCACGAAATTCACAATGCAATGCAATAGTAACAATCAGTTCTCAAAACTTCTCATAAAAACCACAATGTGACGTAACTGTATCCCACAAAAACTATGCTAAAAACAACAAATTATAGTTTCTTATTTATTTAAATATCTACCACCTAAATCACACATTGATCTATTAATTTTCAATGTTATTCACTCCAACTTCAGATCACTCGTTGATTATTCACTCCTTGTTTTAAATTCAACGCTCAGCAGCCATTTTCCAGGCATTAGAGAAGAGAGAAAACAGGAGAGAGAAAAAAAAGGGGGGGGGAATACTCTCACAGACACCGCGGCTAGAGCTGTCAGGCATTTCAGGAGAAGGGGGGCTTTCTTGAAACAAGAATGACTTCGTATTTCTTTATCTGACTAAGGCTATTCTATGTTCAATAATATATTCTATTTATTCATAAGCACATAAATATATCCTCCACGCTGTCTGTTCAGCTTTTAAGATGCATATTTCTTTC